>NC_141017.1:23651790-23919290 GCF_052327205.1 Somniosus microcephalus | reverse complement strand
GTGAATCCATGGAGGGATTTGAACAGCAGGATTTTTTTTAATTTTTTTAATTAGTTGATGGGATGTGGGCGTCGCTGGCTAGGCCAGCATTTAGTGCCCATCCCTAATTGCCCTTGAGAAGATGGTGGTGAGCCGCCTTCTTGAACCGCTGCAGTCCATATGGTGTAGGTACACCCACAATGCTGTTAGGAAGGGAGTTCCAGGATTTTGGCCCAGCGACAGTGAAGGAACGGCGATACAGGTCCAAGTCAGGATGGTGTGTGGCTTGGAGGGGAACTTGTAGGTGGTGATGTTCCCATGCGTCTGCTGCCCTTGTCCTTCTAAGTGGTAGAGGTCGCGGGTTTGGAAGGTGCTGTTGAAGGAGCTTTGGCGAGTTGCTGCAGTGCATCTTGTAGATGGTACACACTGCAGCCACAGTGCACCGGTGGTGGAGGGAGTGAATGTTGAAGGTGGTGGATGGGGTGCCAATCAAGCGGGCTGCTTTATCCTGAATGGTGTCGAGCTTCTTGAGTGTTGTTGGAGCTACACTCATCCAGGCAAGTGGAGAGTATTCCATCACACTCCTGACTTGTGCCTTGTAGATGGTGGAAAGGCTTTGGGGAGTCAGGAGGTGAGACACTCGCCGCAGAATTCCCAGCCTCTGGCCTGCTCTTGTAGCCACAGTATTTATATGGCTGGTCCAGTTCAGTTTCTGATCAATGGTGACCCCCAGGATGTTGATAGTGGGGGATTCAGCGATGGTAATGCCATTGAATGTCAAGGGGAGATGGTTAGAGTCTCACTTGTTGGAGATGGTCATTGCCTGGCACTTGTGTGGTGCGAATGTTACTTGTCACTTGTCAGCCCAAGTCTGAATGTTGTCCAGGTCTTGCTGCATATGGACACGGACTGTGTCAGTATCTGACGAGTCGCGAATGATGCTGAACAGTGTGCAATCATCAGCGAACATCCCCACTTCTGACCTTATGATGGAGGGAAGGTCATTGATGAAACAGCTGAAGATGGTTGGGCCTAGGACACTGCCCTGAGGAACTCCTGCAGTGATGTCATGTGATTGAGATGAATGACCTCCAACAACCACAGCCAACTTCCTTTGTGCTAGGTATGATTCCAACCAATGGAGAGTTTTCCCCTTGATTCCCATTGACTTCAGTTTTGCTAGGGCTCCTTGATGCCACACTCGATCAAATGTTGCCTTGATGTCAAGGGCAGTCACTCTCACCTCACCTCTTGAGTTCAGCTCTTTTGTCCATGTTTGGACCAAGGCTGTAATGAGGTCAGGAGCTGAGTGGCCCTGGCGGAACCCAAACTGGGCGTCAGTTAGCAGGTTATTGCTAAGTAAGTGCCGCTTGATAGTACTGTTGACGACACCTTCCATCACTTTGCTGATGATTGAAAGTAGGCTGATGGGCGGTAATTGGCCGGGTCGGATTTGTCCTGCTTTTTGTAGACAGGACATACTTGGGCAATTTTCCACATTGCCGGGTAGATGCCAGTGTTGTAGCTGTACTGGAACAGCTTGGCTAGGGGCGCAGCTAGTTCTGGAGCACAAGTCTTCAGTACTATTGCCGGAATGTTGTCAGGGCCCATAGCCTTTGCAGTATCCAATGTCTTCAGCTGTTTCTTGACATCACGTGGAGTGAATTGAATGGGCTGAAGACTGGCATCTGTGATGCTGGGGACCTCAGGAGGAGGCCGAGATGGATCATCCACTCGGCACTTCTGGCTGAAGATAGTTGCAAATGCTTCAGCCTTGTCTTTTGCACTCACGTGCTGGGCTCCACCATCATTGAGGATGGGGATATTTTTGAGCCTCCTCCTCCTGTTAACTGTCTAATTGTCCACCACCACTCACAACTGGATGTGGCAGGACTGCAGAGCTTTGATTTGATCCGATGGTTGTGAGATCGCTTAGCTCTGTCTATCGCATGTTGCTTCCGTTGTTTGGCATGCAAGTAGTCCTGTGTTGTAGCCTCACCAGGTTGACCCCTCATTTTTCGGTATGCCTGGTGCTGTTCCCGGCATGCTCTCCTGCACTCTTCGTTAAACCAGGGTTGATCTCCCGGCTTGATGGTAATGGTAGAGTGAGGGATATGCTGGGCCATGAGGTTACAGATTGTGGTTGAATGCAATTCTGCTGCTGCTGATGGCCCACAGCGCCTCATGGATGCCCAGTTTTGAGTTGCCAGATCTGTTCGAAATCTGTCCCATTTAGCACGGTGGTAGTGCCACACAACACGGTGGAGGGTGTCCTCAACATGAAGACGGGACTTCATCTCCACAAGGACTGTGCGGTGGTCACTTCCACCAATGCTGTCATGGACAGATGCATCTGCAACAGGTAGATTGGTGAGGACGAGATCAAGTAGGTTTTTCCCTCTTGTTGGTTCCCTCACCACCTGTCGCAGACCCAGTCTGGCAGCTATGTCCTTTAGGACTCGGCCAGCTCGGTCAGTTGTGGTGCTACCGAGCCACTCTTGGTGATGGACATTGAAGTCCCCCACCCAGAGGACATTTTGTGCCCTTGCTACTCTCAGTGCTTCTTCCAATTGGTGTTCAACATGTAGGAGTACTGATTCATCAGCTGAGGGAGGGCGGTAGGTGATGAGAATTTTAAAGTGGAGGCAGACTAAGAGTCAATGTAGGTCAGCGAGCACAGGGGTGATGGGCGAACTGGACTTGGTGCAATCCCACGGCACTATTTGAGCAGAGGTGCGGTCCTGTTACCAGAACCGGCCCTAGTGGGGAAAATGCCTTGGCCTTGTCCCAGCCATCGAGCCTGAAATTCCGCTTTCAATGAAAACGAAGGGAATGCTTTTCTTCATAATCAGCCATGAAACCATGGCGACGCGTAACTTGGCAACGTGATTTCTAGGATTCTCTTAGGCCTCTCTTAGGCAGTCCCTCGGGAACCGAGGATGACTTGCTTCCACATTAAGAATGAGTTCTCAGGTGACTGATGAGTCCAATGCGGGACCTGCAGTCTCTGTCACAGGTGGGGCAGACGGTGGTTGAAGGGGCGGGTGGGTGGGGTGCTTGGGTTGACGTGCGCTCCTTGTGCTGCCTGCGCTTGGCTTCCGCTTGCTCCCGGCGAAGAGACTCGAGGTGTTCGGCGCCTTCCCGGATGCTTCTCCTCCACTTTGTGCGGTCTTGGGCCAGGGATTCCCAGGTGTCGGTGGGGATGTTACACTTTTTCAAGGAGGCTTTGAGGGTGTCCTTGAAGCATTTCCTCTGCCCACCTGGGGCTCTCTTGCCGTGTCGGAGCTCCGAGTAGAGCGCTTGTTTTGAGAGTCTCGTATCGGGCATGCGGACAATATGACCCGTCCATCGGAGCTGATTGAGCGTGGTCAAAGCTTCGATGCTGGGGATGTTGGCCTTAGCAAGAACACTGACGTTGGTGCGCCTATCCTGCCAATGGATTTGCAGGATCTTGCGGAGGCAGCATTGGTGGTACCTCTCCAGTGCTTTGAGGTGCCTGCTGTACATGGTCCATGTCTCTGAGGCATACAGCAGGGCGGGTATCACTGCTGCTCTGTAGACCATGAGCTTAGTGCTGGGTTTGAGGTCCTGGTCTTCAAACACTCTCTTCCTCAGGCGACCGAAGGCTGCACTGGCACACTGAAGGCGGTGTTGGACTTCGTCATCGACGTCTGCCCTTGTTGACAGTAGGCTCCCGAGGTATGGAAAGTGGTCCATGTTGTCCAAGGCATTGTAGTGGATTTTGATAATCGGGGGGCAGAACTGTGTGGCGGGGGCAGGTTGGTAGAGGACCTTTGTCTTACGGATGTTTAGTGTAAGGCCCATGCTCTCGTACGCTTCGGTGAAGGTGTTGACATTGGTTTGGAGTTCGACCTCCGAGTGAGCGCTTTATGCTTTTGTTGGCTTGCCATTAGACAGAGAGAGAGAGAGACAGACAGACAGGGAGGGGTTTAACCTTGTCAGTGTGGCTCAGTTGGTACCATGGTCACCTCTGAGTCAGAAGGCCGTGGGTTCAAGTCCCACTCCAGAGATGAGCACATAATCCAGGCTGACGCTCCCACTGCAGTATTGAGGGAGCGCTGCACTGTCGGAGGTGCCGTCTTTTGGATGAGACGTTAAACCGAGGTCTCGTCTGCCCTCTCAGGTGTAAAAGATCCCATGGCGCCATTTACAAGAAGGGCGGGGAGTTATCCCCGGTGTCCTGGCCAATATTTATCCCTCAACTAACACCTAATCTGGTAACGAGTATTGTGTGCAGTTTTGGCATGCAGCGAAGGTTCACCAGACTGATTCCTGGGATTGCAGGGCTGTCGTGTGAGGAGAGATTGGGTCGAATAGGCCTGTATTCACTAGAGTTTAGAAGAATGAGAGGGGATCTCATTGAAACGTATAAAATTCTGACAGGGCTAGACAGACTGGATGCAGGGAGGATGTTTCCCCTGGTTGGGGGGTTGAGAACGAGGGGTCACAGTCTCAGGATACGGGGTAGGACATTTAGGACTGAGATGAGGAGAAATTTCTTCACTCAGAGGGTTTGTGAACCTGTGGAATTCTCTGCCACACAGGGTAGTTGAGGCCAATTCATTAAATATATTCAAGAAGGAGTTGGATATATTTCTTGAGGCTAAAGGGATCAAGGGATATGGGGAGAAGGCAGGGTCTGGGTACTGAATTTGGATGATCAGCCATGATCTCATTAAATGGCGGAGCAGACTCGAGGGGCCGAATGGCCTACTCCTGCTCCTTCTATGTTTCTAAGAAGGAGATAGATAGATTTCACAGAATCACACAGAATCACAGAAACCCCACAGTGCAGATAGAGGCCATTTCAGCCCATCGAGCCTGCACCGACACATATCCCACCCGATCCCCGTAACCCCACATATTTAATCCCCCTAACACTAAGGGTCAATTTATCATAGCCAATCAACCTAACCCGCACATCTTTGGACTGTGGGAGGAAACCGGAGCACCCGGAGGAAACCCACGCAAACACGGGGAGAATGTGCAAACTCCACGCAGACAGTCGCCCGAGGCCGGATTCGAACCCGGGTCCCTGGCACTGTGAGGCAACAGTGCTAACCACTATGCCACCGTGCTGCCTTCTAGACACAAAAGGCATCAAGGGGTATGGGGAGAGAGCTGGAATGTGGTATTGAGATAGAGGATCAGCCATGATCATATTGAATGGCGGAGCAGGCTCGAAGGGCCGAATGGCCGACTCCTGCTCCTATTTTTCTATATTTCTATGGTTCTATGATCACATTTCTGTTTGTGGGAGTTTGCTGTCTGCAAAATGGCTGCCGCGTTTACTACACCACAACAGTGACTGCACCTCAAAAAAAGGACTCCAGTGGCTGTAAAGTGCTTTTGGGGCGTCCTGAGGTGGTGTAGACATGCAAGTTCTTCCTTTCTTTAATGGAGGGATGGAGCTCATGAGCTTTCTTGCACACCGGCTGCACTGAGAGTTACGTGTCCCTCTTTGGGGTGCACAGGGGGCTCTGTGTGCAGCTGCTCAGTGTCACTGCAGAACAGATAAAGTCCAAGTATGTTGAGCATGTTCCAAAAGGGAATAGGATATATAGAGTGCAATGGGTTCATCTTCCCAGCCGGCAAATCGGTCACTCAGTTCAACCAAGGTCCCCTGTAAACCAAAAGCAAACAAGCACTGGGTTCAGGTCCCGGCAACTAATAAAGCAGTTTAGAACCAGCAAAGTCAGGGCACTTTAACTGAGTAACTTGCCGATCTTAATAAGTTATAAATCTTTAATCAATTTAGACGCATTAAAAGATGTATCTCTTGGTAATAATTGCAGTCAATGGTGAATGTGTTATGTGGACATTCTTCTGTCTGATCTTGGAGCCGAGACGTTAATCTCTGTAAAATAAACAGGTTCACACCATCGTCAGATAGTGACAGAGGTCCAACCAACACATTCAGCGTTTCACCACTAATATCATCACCAGCCATTTCTAGGCTATAACGCAACAATAAAAGACTACATTACCGGCCGACAGGCATTACATCGGTAAACTGACTAACTCGGGAAGACCACAAGATAGCGGGTGTGGGAATAGGAAAATGTCACACTGGTGCGAGAGGGTCGGTATTTTAGTGTACACTGATTGGGACAGTGTGCAGGGAGCTTTACTCTGTACCTTACCCGTATTGTACCTGCCCTGGGAGTGTTTGATGGGACAGTGTGGAGGGAGCTTTACTCTTCTGTATCTAACTGGTACTGTACCTGCCCTGGGAGTGTTTGATGGGACAGTGTAGAGGGAGCTTGACTCTGTATCTAACCCGTGCAGTACCTGCCCTGGGAGTGTTTGATGGGACAGTGTAGAGGGAGCTTTACTCTGTATCTAACCCATGCTGTACCTGCCCTGGGAGTGTTTGATGGGACAGTGTAGAGGGAGCTTTATCCTGTATCTAACCCGTACTGTACCTGCCCTGGAAGGGTTTGATGGGACAGTGTGGAGGGAGCTTTACTCTATATCTAACCCATGCTGTACCTGCCCTGGGAGTGTTTGATGGGACAGTGTAGAGGGAGCTTTATCCTGTATCTAACCCGTAGTGTACCTGCCCTGGAAGGGTTTGATGGGACAGTGTGGAGGGAGCTTTACTCTATATCTAACCCATGCTGTACCTGCCCTGGGAGTGTTTGATGGGACAGTGTAGAGAGAGCTTTACTCTGTATCTAACCCGTGCTGTACCTGCCCTGGAAGGGTTTGATAGGACAGTGTGGAGGGAGCTTTACTCTATATCTAACCCGTGCTGTACCTGCCCTGGGAGTGTTTGATGGGACAGTGTAGAGAGAACTTTACTCTGTATTTACCGTGCTGTACCTGCCCTGGGAGTGTTTGATGGGACAGTGTATGTTACATCCGTGTATAATAAGACACAGACTGCAGGAGAACGGTAAAACAGGTGTTTACTCAACGTGGCTCACTCTGGAACTGAACTGTACAGATTACTACTCAGTGCTATATACAGGTGTGGTCACTGCCGGTACTACAGTATACATGAGCTGTAAAAAGTAGTTCCCCCCTTAAAGGTATATACATTACAATTCCTCCCCTTTTAGATTAACAGTACCATAACACTCATTTAACAATTAAGTATCAAACTAATTACAATTAACACTTTTAACATGCAACATTAGCTGAAAATAGTGTATTTATATATTCAGTCTTTGGGGAGGCTTCCTGATCCTTTCTGGATAGCGCCTTTCCCGAGTGTCTTGCTCTTGGTGCGGAGGCGATTCTGGCCCCCTGTCGTCGGTTGGTTCATCAGCTTCCAATGCTACTGTTTCTGGGGTAGATGCGACCTGTACGTCGGGTTCATCACCAGGTACGTATGGGCGAGGCATGGGGTTGACTTGTTCCTGTGACTCTAGAACCTGGTCAGCATGGCATCTCACGATGCTCTCCCCAACGTCCACTGTGTACATTAGTGGGCCCTGCCGTGTGCATATCGTTCCTGGCTGCCATTTTTCTGTTCAGTAGTCGTGGGCCAAGACTGGTTGCCCTACATTGAAGCTCCTTGTTGGCTTCTCCTGGATGTGCTGGAATTGCTTACTCTCAACATCTCTTCGTACATTTGGTCTGAGCAAATCCAGGCGAGATCTTAACCTTTGGTTAAAGAACATCATGGCTGGGGCCTGGTTGGTGACTGCATGTGTCGCATTCCGGTAGGCGAACAGGAAATTGTCCACCTTGTGCTGCAGCGGAATGTTGTCATTGTACATAACCTTTATTGCCTTCTTAAAGGTTTGTACGAACCTCTCAGCCAATCCATTTGTGGCTGGATGATACGGGGCGGATGTGTAATGCCTTACCCCATTCTTTTTCAAGAACCTCCGGAACTCTTCGGACACAAACTGTGGCCCGTTGTCGGAGCAAATCTGTTCTGGCAAGCCATTCCTGGCAAAAATGGTCCGTAGGACTGCAATAGTTTTCTCCGTGGTGGTGGAGGACATTTTGATGACCTCAGGCCATTTCGAGTGCGCATCCACGGCTATTAAAAACATTGAGCCCATGAATGGACCAGCAAAATCAATATGCACCCGTTGCCATGGAGATGAGGGCCACTCCCATGGGTGTAGAGGGGCCTGTGGTGGTGCATTTTGGACTCTCTGGCATCCTGAGCAGCTCTTGGTCAGGTCCTCGATTTGTTTATCGATTCCCGGCCACCACACATAAGCCCTGGCTAGGCTTTTCATTTTTACCCCTCCCAGATGACCCTCATGAAGCTCATTGAGCACTCTATCCCTTAACTTGGGTGGAATTACCACTCGGGATCCACACATCAAGGTCCCCCGGCACACTGATAGCTGTTCTCTCCTTGTCGAGAATGCTGGCAACAGTGAGTCGCCATGTGCTGGCCATCCCTTCACCGTCAAATCATATACCCGAGACAGTGTTGGGTCATTTCGGGTTTCCTTTTCGATACAAGTGTTAGTTACCGGTAGGTATTCAACTATAGTCGAATGGAATATTTCGACAGGATCCACTGCTGGCGCTTCCTCCGCAGTAGGCAGTGGCAGGCGTGATAGCCCATCAGCATTTCCATGCTGTTTCGTGCCCTTATATTCAATCTCATAGTGGTGAGCCCCTAGAGAAAGTGACCATCTTTGTAGTCGTTGCGCAGTCATCACCGGAACGCCCTTCTTTGGATTAAAAATGGAGACAAGAGGCTGGTGATCAGTCAGCAAGGTGAATTTCTGCCCGTGCAGGTAGTGATTGAACTTTTTCACTCCCCACACTAAGCTGAGGGCCTCCCTGTCAATCTGGGCGTAGTTACGCTCGGCTGAGGTTAGTGATCGTGACGCAAAGGCTATTGGCCTCTCTGAGCCATCCGAGAATTTGTGCGACAGCACTGCTCCAATGCCGTAGGGTGACGCATCACATGCCAACCGAATTGGTAATGCCGGGTTGTAATGGGCCAATACCTCTTTCGATGTGATTAGTGTTTTGCTCTTCTGGAAAGCTCGTCTACATTCGTCACTCCACTTCCATGGCACCCCAGTTTGCAGTAGGGTGTTCAGTGGGTGTAGTATTGTAGACAAATTTGGCAAGAACTTATGATGGTAATTTACCAGCCCGAGGAACGACCTCAGTTGTGACACATTTTCCGGTGCTGGAGCCTTGACTACTGCCTCAATCTTCTCTGGGGACTTATGTAGCCCCTCTTTATCGATAACGTGGCCACAATACGAGATCTGTTTTCTAAAAAACTCGCATTTGGGGCGGTTAGCTCGGAGCCCATATTCCTGCAATCTAGTGAGCGCCTGCTCCAGGTTGGCAAGGTGATCACTGTCATTTTCGCCCGTGACCAGGATGTCGTCCAAATAACACTGGGTCCCTGGGATCCCTTGCAGGACTTGTTCCATTGCCCTCTGCCAAATAGCCAGAGCTGATGCTACCCCGAATACCAGCCGGTTGTACTGGTAGAGACCTTTATGGGTGTTGATTGTGAGGTATTGTTTTGATGCTTCTTCTACCTCCATTTGCAGATACGCCTGGGCCAGATCAATCTTAGTGAAGCGTTTCCCTCCAGATAGCGAGGCGAAAATATCTTCAATCCGCGGAAGTGGATATTGTACGGTGTGAAGGACCGGGTTCACTGTTACCTTAAAGTCCCCACAGATGCGAACCTTCCTTGGTTCCCCAGGCGTGCTGTTCAATGACTTTTTCATCACAGGGACGATGGGTGTAGCCCACTCACTCCAGTCTACCTTGGACAGTACACCTGAACGTTCCAGACTCTCCAGCTCTGCTTCGACGGCTGGGCGGATCGCATAAGGTACCGGTCTGGCCTTAAAAAATTTTGGGCTTGCATTTTCTTCAATTTTAATCATCGCTGCCATGCCTTTTAGTGTTCCGAGTCCTTGCTGGAACACTTCTTTCGCGTCAGTTAGGATCTTTGACAGTCTCCCAGGTGTGACGTCGTCATCTTTTTTGTCAGCCACAGTCCGTGCCTGTATGGAATGCCAATCCAGTTGTATTTTCTGGATCCATTCACGTCCCAGTAATGGTGGTCCTCCATCTTGCAATACATACAGGTCTAGTTTTGGTGTTTCCTTACCGTTATATATAACGGTCACCCTTATTTTTCCTTTGGGGTAGACTTTTTTGCCCCGTGTACGTCTTCAAAATAATTTTTGTGTCTCTCAAGGGTATGTGTGAGAATAGCCGCTCGTAGTCCCGTCGGTTTATGACTGTTAGGGCTGATCCTGTGTCCAATTCCATCTTTACCAGGACTCCTGCTATCTTGAGAGTGACCCAAATGGTTCGGTGATCCTCCATTGTGATCACATTATGTAGTTTCAGACAACTCAGTTCCCTGCTTTCGGAGTCATTATCACTCTTTTGTTCGTCTGAACTATTCTCCGTCATCTTATGTACCTTCTGGTACTTTCCTTTGGTAGGTTTCTTATAGCTGGCTTTCTTTCCCGACCTGCAGACTCGTGCTATGTGTCCTACTTTTCCACACTGTCTGCACACTTTGTCTTTGAACCAGCAATCATTCTGGTCGTGTGTTGTTCTGCTGCAGCGATAGCACTTCTCTGTTCCATATGACATTTCGTTTGTGCCATATTCTTGCGGTCTCTGTTGTATCTCTGCAGCGCCCCGTGCTGCTGCTTCATATGATACCGCAATGCTGAAAGCCTTTTCTAGCGTAAGGTCCTTTTCAGATAAAAGCCATTTCTGGGTTCCTTCACTTTGAAGCCCGCACACAAACTTGTCCCTTAAGGTATCTGCCAGTCCCGCTCCAAACTGGCAGTGTTTCGATAGTTTGCGCAGTTCTGTTAAATAATCAGCATTGCTTTCACCCTTATGCTGGTTCCGTTTGTGAAACTTGAATCTTTCTGCTATCAGCAGCGGTGTGGGGTTTAAATGTTCCTGTAGTATCGTTACTATGTCTTCAAAACTCTTTTCCATTGCCTTTGTTGGGGTTACTAGATTTCGTAATAAACCATACATCTTTGCACCCATTAAATTTAACAATACCGACGCTTTCTTGTCATCTGACACCTCATTTGCCTTGCAGTACACCTCTATTCGTTCGACATATGTAGTCCAATCTTCGACTTCATTGTCAAATGCGGTGATACTGCCACTCTTCGGCATTTTGGGTGTGGTTTAAAATGGCGTCTCCCAATGGCTTAAAATGGCGTCTCCCGCGCTTTCCTTCCTCCTCCGCTGCTGCCAAAGCCGCTCCCGGCGGCTCTCGTGGCAATGGTGGCGCCCTGTAGGTTTCGCGCGCTTCTCCTGCGCTGCTGCCACGCCGCTCTCGGCGGTCCCCGTGGCAATGGCGGCGCCTCGCGGGTTTCTGTGCGTCTCTCTCTCCCTCTCTCCGACGCTGCTCGGCCCCTGAACACCGGCTGCGCCCTGTGCGCTCTGCCCTCTCTCTCTCTCCCCCATCGATGCTGCTCGGCCCTTTGCTGTGCCGCTCGGTCGGGCTCTAGCCCACCGCTGTCCGGTAAGGGCCTGCGCACTACCTGTTGCCAGCCCGTTTTGCTGGACCACCTTGGCTGGAAAGCCAAGCCTGGCTCTTGACAGCCTCCCCCGCAATTCTCGAGTCTCTGCTGGATGACTGGGCGGTTGCCCGTGGTCGACGCCCGAGTCTCTGGCCTTGACCTCCAATCCACTGATCTCCAGGAACAAATCCCCGGGAGGTTATGCAGAGTTGCAGGTAGGTTCGAACTTGCCTCGTCGCCAATGTTACGTCCGTGTATAATAAGACACAGACTGTAGGAGAACGGTAAAACAGGTGTTTACTCAACGTGGCTCAAACGGGAACTGCCTGTACAGATTACTACTCAGTGCTATATACAGGTGTGGTCACTGCCGGTACTACAGTATACATGAGCTGTAAAAAGTAGTTCCCCCCTTAAAGGTATATACATTACAGTGTAGAGAGAACTTTACTCTGTATTTACCATGCTGTACCTGCCCTGGGCGTGTTTGATGTGACATTGTAGAGGGAGCCTTACTCTGTATTTAACCCATGCTGTACCTGCCCTGGGAGTGTTTGATGGGACAGTGTAGAGGGAGCTTTACCCTGTATCTAACCCCTACTGTACCTGCCCTGGGAGGGTTTGATGGGACAGTGTGGAGGGAGCTTTACTCTGTATTTAACCCATGCTGTACCTGCCCTGGGAGTGTTTGATGGGACAGTGTAGAGGGAGCTTTACTCTGTATCTAACCCATGCTGTACCTGCCCTGGGAGGGTTTGATGGGACAGTGTGGAGGGAGCTTTACTCTATATCTAACCCGTGCTGTAACTGCCCTGGGAGTGTTTGATGGGACAGTGTAGAGGGAACTTTACTCTTTATTTAACCCGTGCTGTTCCTGCCCTGGGAATATTTGACGGGACAGTGTAGAGGGAGCTTTACTCTGTATCTAACCCGTGCTATACCTGCCCTGGGAGTGTTTGATGGGACAGTGTAGAGTGAGCTTTACTCTGTATCTAACCCGTGCTGTACCTGCCCTGGGAGTGTTTGATGGGACAGTGTAGAGGGAGCTTTACCCTGTATCTAACCCCTACTGTACCTGCCCTGGGAGGGTTTGATGGGACAGTGTGCAGGGAGCTTTACTCTATATCTAACCCATGCTGTACCTGCCCTGGGAGTGTTTGATGGGACAGTGTAGAGGGAACTTTACTCTTTATTTAACCCGTGCTGTTCCTGCCCTGGGAATATTTGACGGGACAGTGTAGAGCGAGCTTTACTCTGTATCTAACCCGTGCTATACCTGCCCTGGGAGTGTTTGATGGGACAGTGTAGAGTGAGCTTTACTCTGTATCTAACCTGTGCTGTACCTGCCCTGGGAGTGTTTGATGGGGAACTTTACTCTGTATTTAATCCATGCTGTACCTGCCCTGGGAGTGTTTGATGGGACAGTGTAGAAGGAGCTTTACTCTGTATCTAACACATGCAGTACCTGACCTGGGAGTGTTTGATGGGACAGTGTAGAGGGAACTTTACTCTGTATTTAATCCATGCTGTACCTGCCCTGGGAGTGTTTGATGGGACAGTGTAGAGGGAGCT
The DNA here is from genome assembly GCF_052327205.1 of Somniosus microcephalus. NCBI lineage: Eukaryota > Metazoa > Chordata > Chondrichthyes > Squaliformes > Somniosidae > Somniosus > Somniosus microcephalus. Next base: position 23,906,256 of record NC_141017.1, on the reverse strand, counting down.
TTTCTCTGTATCTAACCCGTGCTGTACCTGCCCTGGGAGTGTTTGATGGGGCAGTGGAGAGGTAACTTTACTCTACAGGAAAATAGAGGATAATCATCATCAAACATATTTTGCTGCTCTGTTCTCCCATCAGAGTTGGCCTTCATTGCATCTATCTAGGCTGGATCTGTCTTGTAGATGGAATAAATCTAAAGAGTCGCTCCCTGTTTTGTCAGTTGGTTTCAGGTTGCCAGATGAGGATTATTATCTATAATTACTTAGTGAATCGCTCAACACAATAACCATGCATTTCTTGAATGATTCTTTAATGATCTTGAATTTGAACACAATTGCCTTGCTTTCCAAACCTACACGTGTCATAAGAACATAAGAATTAGGAGCAGGAGTCGGTCATACGGCCCCTCGAGCTGCTCCGCCATTCAATAAGATTATGGCTGATCTTTGACCTCAACTCCACTTTCCCGCCCGATCTCCATATCCCTTGATTCCCCTAGAGCCCCAAAATCTATCGATCTCAGCCTTGAATACACTCAATGACTCAGCATTCACAGCCCTCTGGGGCAGAGAATTCCAAAGATTCACAACCCTCTGAGTGAAGAAATTCCTCCTCATCTCAGTCCTAAATGGCCGACCCCTTATCCTCAGACTGTGACCCCTGGTTCTAGACACTCCAGCCAGGGGGAAACAGCCTCTCAGCATCTACCCTGTCAATCCCCCTCAGAATCTTGTATGTTTCAATGAGATCACCTCTCATTCTTCTAAACTCCAGTGAGTATCGGCCCAATCTACTCAATACCTTCTACTTCCTCCCTCCGCGAATTTGGCTAAGAGGACCGTTGGATACAATTCATCTCCCGGCCTCGACCCACATTTTTGTTGTCAGGGTTCGGATCCAGGCCAGCTGATGGAATTTTCATTCCTCATCGCCCATTTGGATGGTGTAAGGCCATCATTCTTGGAGCTGTCACCGTCTGAAAGGAACGTGTCATTCAAGCCAGCTCGTGCCGCATGTATAATTGAGTGGCAACCGGGATGGTGCCATAAGATTACAATAGAGCACGAAGCGGACCTCTGAATGGGCTGCAGTTTCTGAATGGAGAGATTGAGTGCCCGCACAATATGTGTACTAAATAATTAACTGGCCGCTCTGAAGAAGCACTGAGTGAGCAGTTAGTACATTGTCATGAATAGTAGATGTAATGGAAAGCCTTGTCAACAGTAATGTGCTAGATGTGCTTGTTTGTAGGAACGGTTTCAAAGACACTGCGGCTTGGAGCTGGGTGTTGAGTTTCCTTGCCCTAGTTTCATCGAAGCCTTGGCGAGGCCACACGTGGAGACGTATTGGGATCAGTTGTAATCACCGCCCATCAAAGTCGTAGACACAGTGGATCAGGTTTAACGCAGGGCGCAGATTGTTCCAGACTCCAGATCACTGAGCTATGAAAAGTGGATAAGAAAACTGAGGAGGGGAAAGAAAAGAAGGGAGGGGGACTTTATATCAAGGCTGACGGCACTCAATGGTGGGGCTGCAGAGAGATGAATGGTGCAGATTGAGGAGATACATGGGGAAACAGGTGGGGCAGAGTCTAATCCATTGGGTTCAGATCCAGTCTAGGCGAATGGGATGAAGGTCCATGGTTATATGGCTCCATTTTGCACTCTCAATCTAATCCCCAAACTGCCTCAGTTAATTAATTAGTGGTCTCCCCCCGTAGAGGTCATTGGATAGCTGATGCGGAAATGGAAACTTTCACATTGGTGCAATTGTACACGAGGGTTAGGGCTGAGACACATTGTTGGGGACAGCTTTACTCGGTATCTAACCCGCGCTGTACCTTCCCAGGGAGTGTTTGATGGGACAGTGTAGAGGGAGCTTTACTCTGTATCTAACCCGTGCTGTGCCTGCCCTGGGAGTGTTTGATGGACAGTGTAGAGGGAGCTTTACTCTGTATCTAACCCGTGCTGTACCTGCCCTGCGAGTGTTTGATGGGACAGTGTAGAGGGAGCTTTACTCTGTATCTAACCCTTGCTGTACCTGCCCTGGGAGTGTTTGATAGGGCAGTGTAGAGGGAGCTTTACTCTGTCTCTAACACGTGCTGCACCTGTCCAGGGAGTGTTTGATGGGACAGTGTAGAGGGAGCTTTACTCTGTATCTAACCCGTGCTGTACCTGCCCTGGGAGTGTTTGATGGGACAGTGTAGAGGGAGCTTTACTCTGTATCTAACCCGTGCTGTGCCTGCCCTGGGAGTGTTTGATGGGACAGTGTAGAGGGAGCTTTACTCTGTATCTAACCCGTGCTGTACCTGCCCTGGGAGTGTTTGAGGGGACAGTGTAGAGGGAGCTTTACTCTGTATCTAACCCATGCTGTACCTGCCCTGGGACTGTTTGATGGGACAGTGTAGAGGGAGCTTTACTCTGTATCTAACCCGTGCTGCACCTGCCCTGGCAGTGTTTGATGGGACAGTGTAGAGGGAGCTTTACTCTGTATCTAACCCGTGCTGTACCTGCCCTGGGAGTGTTTGATGGGACAGTGTAGAGGGAGCTTTACTCTGTATCTAACCCGTGCTGTACCTGTCCTGGGAGTGTTTGATGGGACAGTGTAGAGGGAGCTTTACTCTGTATCTAACCCGTGCTGTACCTGCCCTGGGAGTGTTTGATGGGACAGTGTAGAGGGAGCTTTACTCTGTATCTAACCCGTGCTGTACCTGCCCTGCGAGTGTTTGATGGGACAGTGTAGAGGGAGCTTTACTCTGTATCTAACCCATGCTGTACCTGCCCTGGGAGTGTTTGATGGGACAGTGTAGAGGGAGCTTTACTCTGTATCTAACCCGTGCTGCACCTGCCCTGACAGTGTTTGATGGGACAGTGTAGAGGGAGCTTTACTCTGTATCTAACCCGTGCTGTACCTGCCCTGGGAGTGTTTGATGGGACAGTGTAGAGGGAGCTTTACTCTGTATCTAACCCGTGCTGTACCTGCCCTGGGAGTGTTTGATGGGACAGTGTAGAGGGAGCTTTACTCTGTATCTAACCCATGCTGTACCTGCCCAGGGTGTGTTTGATGGGACAGTGTAGAGGGGGCTTTACTCTGTATCTAACTTTTTGATCGTGGTCTTAATTCCAGTTATGTCGCAACGCTTGAGAATATCATTATTAAGCCCTCTGTCCTACCACTTGATGCCAGCGATACATCATAAACAACACAAGTCGAAATGGTCAAGCAACTGCTACAATATACAGCAATTTCAGGCTTTGACTATGGAGTCTGTAAAAGGTTGGTTACCAAACCCTGACGGTGACACTACTGCCACAGGCCGAGTGATAGCGCATTGCTTTACTCCCACAGTTCCCCACAAGCTCCTGATATTGACTGTGCTGCTGGTTCGGAAGCAGCAAGCGGAGCCCAGGAACTGTCCCCAAGGGAGGGAGAAACTCAATCGAGAGGGGCAGGTGGGGTCACTCTGGTGTCCTCCTCTTACACCTCATAGCGCCTGTCCTGGAACTGGATTGGAGCTGGCTTAAGAGCAGGTCTCAAAAACCCCACCTTCTTGTCTGGCGGAGGGGGGCCAATGGAGAGAAAATAGGTGTAGAGCTTTGTCAGAATTATAACTGTTGGGAACAGGTTGGGGCTCTTTTTCCTAGAAAAGAGAAAGGCTGAGCGGTGACCTAATAGAGGCCTTTAATAGTATGAAGGGTTTGATAGGGTAGAAGTAGAGAAGATGTTTCCACTTGAAGGTGTGTCAGCTGTGGCTCAGTGGGCAGCACTCTCTAGGTGGGAGGGGCTAGGAGTGACTGGTTGCCTAATTGCAGCTGGGTGTTGGAGGAAGTTCTGTAAAAAGTTGGTGGAGGGTTTTGTTTTCAGGTTTTAGGGCCTTTTTGGCCCACAAAAAAACAGCCAGATGGCAGCTGAGGGGTCCGGAGTGCCGGGCCCCTCAGAGGACAATATTCCCGAGAGGAATTCTATTAGGGAAGAAACTGTGGTGGGAAGGGGGAAAAAAAGGCCCAAAGATTTGGGCCGGGACCTCAGGAGGTTTGGTAAAGAAAATACGGTGGTGGTGCAATGTGAAGATAAGAAGATTCGAGCCTGGGATATAATCCAGGCGGTTCATGAGGACTGTGGTGAGGGAAGCTGTTTTGCCTGCCGACCAAAACCAAATGTGGGATTTGAGGTGACGGTCAGTGGCCATGAGGAGGTGGAAAAACTGCTGCTCAGTCTGAAAGTTGGGGAGAAATTTTTGGAGGTGACTCTGCTATATTCAGAGGAGGTGGTGGTTTCATTTTTGAACTTGCCTGTGTACATCGAGGACGAAGTGCTGAGCAAAAAGTTGGAGTCGTGGGACATTAAAATCTGTTCCGAAATAAAGAGGAGGTACTATCCGGGAACACGGGTAGCAGACGGAACCCGGTATGTAAAGGTGCGGTTCCCAGAGGGGGTGAGGTCTTTGCCTTACAGTATGAAGTTCGAGGCACTGGAAGGAGTACAGTACTTTCGTGTGCTGCACGATAACCAAGTAAAGATGTGTTACTATTGTCTGGGACATGACCATCTCGTGAGAAACTGTCCTGATATGTATTGTTACAATTGCGGTGAGTCGGGACATATTGCGAGGAGCTGCAAGGCGGAGAGCTGTGGGGTGTGTCGTAAAGGCCCCGCCCGCTGTGAGTGTGTGGCAGAAGGGAGCGAAATGAGTGATGGGGAGATGGGAGAAGGAGCAGGAGAGGAGTGTGGAACGGCCAGAGGTGCGGTGCAGTCGGAGGACACAGCTGGTAAAATGAAGGAAAAAGGAGCACAGGAAGAGGCAGAGGTTGGCGGAGCGGAGATCGAGATGGAGATGGCAGAAAACACGGCGTGTGCTATGGAGGGGAACAAAGACAGCAGCGGGCAGCGAGGGTCGAGTGCAGACTCGAGCCTTAGTGCAGTTCGGCTCCCCCTGGGGAGTCTGGTGTCTGCGGGGGGAGAGGAGGCAGGAGCGGGGTGTGTGGTGGAAGTGAGTGCTCCGGGGAAAGGCGGGGAGTCGGATATTTTGGTGAGCGGGAGGGGGCAGGGCGGGGAGAGGGTGCAAGAGGCAGGAGCCTTAAAGGGACAGCAGAATGGGATCAGCGAGATAGAGACGTCAGAAGGGAACAATTTAGGTGCGCCATTGTCCCATGGAGTGAAGGAACAAGGTGCAAGGGTCAGAGGTAGAGACGTGGTCGAAGGGGGCGGCACAGTGGGAGAAACTGCGATAGCAGGAAGACTCTCAATGGGAGATGAAGTATCTGACGGGGAGCAGGATTATGTATCTGACGGGGAGCAGGCACAAGGGGTTGCAGAAGAGCTTGAGTGTGAGGAATTAGAGGGGGACACAGACATGGAAGTCGGGGATGGGGTGGCATCATGTGGAAAGGGAAAGGTTAGTGAGGGGCAGAAGGAGGGAGAAAGGGCAGCTCCTGGGTCCAAACTTAAGGCAAGGAAGAGGTTGAAACAGCAGGGAGGGGTCAAACAGGAGGGGGAAAAGAGCCGGAGGCTGCAGGAAAAAGCAACAGCTGCCCGAAAAGTTGAGAAGGAGCATGAGAGGAGGGAAGGGCCAGAGATTAAATGATGGGGAGACTTTTGGGCATACTTCCCTTCTTTGGAGCCATGATTACATTGGTCTCGATCAATGTGAACGGACTGAGGGGTGAGAAGAAATTGCAGCAGTTGTTGCAGGGTTTTAAAGGCACGAACTTGTTGTGTCTGCAAGAAACCTTTTGGGATGAGGATATTCTAGAAAGAGTTCAGAAGGTTTGGAAGGGAGAGGTGTTTGCAAGTTGTGCAAACAATAACCGTAGAGGGGTGGCTGTTTTGGTGAGTTCGTCCATAGAAGAGAACGTTGCCTTGGTGGACAAGGACACTGAGGGGAGATTTTTACGGCTAAGGGTAAAATTGGAGGGATTTAATTGTGATCTTTTTAATATCTATGCACCGAACGACCATTGCAAGCGTCGCGAGTTTTTTCGGGGGTTATTCACTGAAGTGGCAGAGGTGGAAAATCCTTGTATAGTGGGGGATTTCAATGTATTTTTATCTTGGATGGACATTTCAGCCCAGATGACCTTTAAAGAGGATAACTCCAGAGGGATGATTATAAAAATGATGGCAAATTTAAATTTGAGAGACTTATGGAGGGACCGGAACCCCATAAAAAGGGAGTTCTCCAGAGCAGGTTGGATGGGTGATGTTTTAAAACAGAGCCGAATAGATTTTGTGTTAATGCGGGAAGGATTGAGTTCGGAGGTGATGGAGATTTATTATAAAAAAGTATTTTTTAGTGATCACTCGGCTTTGGTTCTTAGAATTAGGAACAGCAGAGTTAAGATCGGTTCAGGGGTGTGGATTTTAAACAATCAATACCTGAAGGAAAGTGCTTATAAAGAAGGGATTATAAATATAATAAAGAATGCTCGGAAGGAACTTTTGTTCTTGAAAGAAAGAAGAGTTTGGTGGGACAATTTCAAATATGAGGTAAAAGTTTTTTGGTACGTTATGGGAAAAAGAGGGCGGCAGCTAACCGGCATCGAGAAGAGAATATAAACAAAAGGTTTACGGATGTCTGTAAAGCAGTTGACGGAGGGGATAAGGGAGCTGAGACTAAGTTCCGGGTGCTAAAGGAAGAGTGCGAATTATTGCAAGCTGAAAAATGCAAGGGGGCCATTCTCCGTGCAAAGGCTAGAGATGCATTGGAGGGCGAAAGATGCACTAGATATTTTCTAGAGCAAGAGAAGCTGCGACAGAGATTATCGTTAATTGAGGAGTTGAAGGTTGGGGAGAAGATCATTCATGAAAGTGAGGAGATTTTGAAGGCAGCTAGCAGCTTTTATCAAGAGCTATATACAAAAGAAGACATTTCCAATTTGGAGATGGAGAAGGTTGCTGCTTTTATTGAAAAGGGTTTAAAGGAGGATGAGAGAAGCATGTATGATAAAGAAGTAGGATTAGCGGAAATAAAAATAGCAATAAGTGGAATGAAGGGGGGGAAAAGCCCAGGGTCCGATGGACTAAGTGCAGAATTTTATAAGGAATTTTTTGAGATTTTAAGTCCATTGCTCTTAGAAGTTTTTAAGGAAATTAAAATTGAGGGAAGCCTGGCCCCATCTATGAGGAGAGGTATCATAAGCTTAGCTTATATAAAAATAAAGGGGATAGGCGGGATCTGAAGAATTGGAGGCCCATCACACTATTAAATGTGGATTATAAGATCTTGGCGAGGGTTATGGCAAATCGTTTGAAGGAGGTGTTACCAGAGATAGTTTGGCCCTCTCAGTCCTATGGAGTCATAGGCCGGGACATCGCAGACTCTGTGGTCTCAATCCGAGATGCGATAGAACTCATGGAAGAGAATGGGAGGGAGGCTTATGTATTAAAGATAGATCAAGAGAAAGCCTTTGATAGGGTCTCCCATGAGTTTTTATTGAAGGTTTTGGAAGCATTTGGTTTCAAGGAAAATTTCATTCAGTGGATAAGGATTTTTTATTCAAACATATTTAGCTGTGTTAAATTTAATGGTTTTTTATCTAAGTATTTTCCGATACAGAGATCAGTGAGACAGGGTTGTCCCCTGTCCCCACTGCTGTACACATTGGTAGCAGAACCATTAGGTTACATGATGCGAAAGAAACAAGGTGTAGTTGGGATTGTGGTCCCCAGTTCTGGGCTGGTGTCGGTGATACACCAATATGCAGATGACACAACCTTAACATTGAGAAATGGGGAGTCAGTGAGGAAAGCTATGGGTGTAGTGGAGGAATATTGTAGAGCTTCAGGAGCCAGAGTGAATTATAGTAAGTCCCAATGCCTGGTTGCAGGGAGGGGTAGGGGGGAATGGTTGGAGGAATGTCCCTTTAAGGTGGTGGAGGTTTTGGAAGTTCTGGGGGTGCAAATGGGGTGCAAGAAAGACAGGGAAGAAGTGGATCGATTAAATTGGGAACCGAAGGTTATGAAAATTTAAAAGATTTTGGGAAGATGTGAAAGAAGGTGGTTGAAAGTGCAAGGAAGAGCGACAGTGGTGTCTGCTCTCCTGCTATCTAAGCTATGGTACTTATTGACAGTGGAGGATATTCCTGAGTGGGCAGAAAAGTCCATCCGAGAGGCTTGTGTGAGGTTTTTATGGGAAGGGAAACCAGCCTTGGTGGCTTACAATACCATCATTGGACGGAGAAATCAGGGAGGACTCAACTTCCCAGATATTGATTTGAAGAAAAAATCCTTTAGAATCAAATGGGTGAGGAGATTTCTTCAGAAGTCAAATTCAAGTTTTTGGAAGAGTTGTTTTGAGCATTTTTTAAAACAAAGTGGGATAGGAGGGCAGGGGATATTGTATATGGAATACAATAATATGTTTTTGAAATCGATTAACCTTCTCCCTAGGTTTTATAAGGGGGTTGTAGAGACTTGGGCTCAATTTTTAAAAAGTGTGCAGTTTATGCCCAAGGGGGCTGAGGAATTTTTAGAACAGCCCTTATTTTTGAACAAGTGGGTCAACATCGAAGGAGAGGTTTTATTTAATCAAGCTTTTATAAAAGCTGGGATTATATCGGTGAAAGATGTATTATACGAGGTAATTCCAGGTTGGTTGCCGGGAGCGATAGTGAGGGACATGGTGTGGGAGGATGATCAGGAGGTAGAGGAAAAAGCAATAGGATCATGTATGAGAAGATTGTGAGGGCAATGCCACAGGATTGGATGGAAGAAATAAATGTGGAAATCTCCAAAGGAAGTAAAATGCGTCCTGCTTTTCCAAGCTTTGTACTGGAGAAAGGGGGAGAGTTAGTCCAATTTGACATCTGTAATACTCGAGATTTCTGAGGTATTCAGAGAATGGAGATTCAAGACACCTGCTGGTCAGGAGTTTTGGCAGAGTATATACCCACAGCTGGACTTCAACAGGATTTGGAAGGGAGTGTGGGCGAATTTTAAATGCCCAGAATGGATTGAACTGGATTTCAAATTGGCTCATAACCGGATTTTTACCATGACGGTCTTGTGCAAGATTGGACGAGTGGAGGCGACAACTTGCCCAATGTGTGGGACACAGGATGAGACTCTGTCCCATTTACTGGTGTTATGTCCGCAGTTAAATGACTTTAAGTACTATGTTCGACAGTTGTGTGAAGCTTTTTTGCTGGGTGGGGACCGAACAGCGAGAATGGGAATCCCGTGGGACTCAATTTTGAGATGGGGATTGCAGGAGAGTCTGCCAGAGTCTAGCGGAGCAGCAATTAATTTAATGTTCAGTTTGGCTAGATTCGTGATTGTGCAAAGAAGGAATGCTCTGTTTTTTAAGGGGAGGAGAATCAATCTAAAAGAGTATTTTAAATATAAGCTAAAAGACCATTATAAGGCTCTGTGGATGTTTTATTCAGAAAGGAATTTAAGGACAGTATTTTACAACCAATTTTTAAAGTACAATCGATTAATATATGTTACAGGTGACAAATTAAACTTCAGGTTTTGATGTTAAAATGTGGTGGCGGAATGGCTGTGCAGGGCGGTGGAATTGATTTGTACCATACAATGTAATGATCACGATGTTGTAAATGTTCTTAATGTTCAATAAAGTATAATAAAAAAATTTTTTAAAGTGGGTAGCACACTCGCCTCGAGTCAGGAGGTTGTGGGTTTAAATCCCACTCCATGGGACCTAAGCGCATAAATCTAGGCTGACACTCCAGTGCAGTATTGAGTGAGTGCTGCATTGTTTGAGGTGCAGTCTTTCAGATGAGACCTTAAACCAAGGCCCTGTCTGCTTTCTCGGTGGAGGTAAAAGATCCCTATTTTGAAGAAGAGCAGGGGAGTTATCCCTGGTGTCCTGGGCCAATATTTATCCCTTAATCCACACCACAAAATGATCATTGTCACATTGCTGTTTGTAGGAGCTTGCTGTGTGCAAATTGGCTGCTGCATTTCCCACTCAGTGACTATACTCCCAAAGTACTTCGATGGCTGTAAAGCCCTTTGAGATGTCTGAGTGGTTGTGAAAGGTGCTATAAAAATGCAAGTCTTTCACTTGTGGAGGAGACCAAAACTAGGGACCATAAATATAATGATAGTCACTAAGAAATTCAGGAGAATACTTCTTTACCCAGAGAGTGCTGAGAATGTGGAGCTCTCTCCCACAGGGAGTAGTTGAGGTGACTAGTACATAGATGCATTTAAGGGGAGGCTAGATAAGTACACGAGGGAGAAAGGAATAGAGGGATATGCTAATAGGTTGAGATGAGTTAAGGTGGGAGGAGACGTGTAGAGCATTGACCTGTTCCTGTGTTGTAAATTCTATGTGAGAAATAAGTAATTAACCAAGCCCTCTGGAGAGGTTCAGAGTGAGGCCAGCTGTTGCCTGGTGGAGGACTCCACCTTAGTTCATTTACACCGAGACAGTTTTCATTGTCCTTTGTTCTGTGAACCTTGGGTTGGATACATCATTGCAGTCAGCTCATGGTTAGTGCTAAGAGTTTATAACTTCCCACAAAAATTGGGCTCCTGAAAAATACTTTAAAAGTGATGCTGTCCTTCCTAGAAACTACTGCACGTGGGAGAAGCCGGACCAAGTGAGGTCCTCCTGCCTAGACTGCACTGCAGGCGGGAGAAGCAGAACCAAGGGAAGTCCTCCTGCCTACAATGCACTGTAAGTGAGAGAAGCAAGTGAGGAAATTGAAGTTTGCAGAAAATAGTTCCTTTCTGTAATATTCTGAACGAGGCAAGCCCTGGTGAGAGAGTCACTCGCCCCTCCCCCCGTCTCTTCGAGCATTCTGTAAATGGAAATTCCCGAGAAGGATGTTTTAAAGTTTTCTGGATTCTGATACAGAGTAAATTAACATTTATTGCGTAAGTACTAGGCTGGTGCGAGGGAGGGCGCATTGAGGGGGGGCGAGATCTGATTCCTGTCTGAGCAATCTTGGCCTCAGCTGGTCGAGTTAGATTGCCCTGGATGCGGGGTTCCCATGGCTCTGCCCCAACACCAGCTATTCTCTTCTATATTTTTGGACGTGACCGCATTCTTCAGGGGCTAAAGTTAAAGTCCAATTAGTAGTTTGGAATGTGCGGCAAGGGGCTGCTAATGGTTACTATGGAAACATAAAGTTCATCTGCGGTAACGTCCCTGTTACAAAGACATCTGAATGCAGACAGCTGACAGGAGGAGCTGACCTACTTTTTCTGGTACGTTGGCGGGCTGATAATCAGATTATTCCTCCGACCCTTCCGACAGCATTTTCTCTATTTTCTATCAATGGGTCCCAAAGTGTGTCTGGGATTCCTGGGACTAATAATTCCATTTTGGATCCCACACTAGCATCCTGCAAGCCTGAGATTGTCAGAACCAGATGTGTTCACGTATGACCTCGGTAGACCTTACCTCTGTAAAAAGAGTCAGAGGCTGGATGTGAGACATTAGCTGAGACTGCCGCAGCCACTGAGCCTATGCTAACCTCCCAAAATTGAATCGGTTTGGTTTCGGATCTAGTTAAATAAATATTCCAGTTTGAATATACTGACCTGCTGCAGCCTCGGCCCTTGACCTAAGACCTTCACCTCGGCCCTCATTCATTCACTCCCTCCCTCAGTCCCTCATTCCCTCCCTCAGTCCCTACCTCATTCCCTCCCTCAGTCCCTCATTTATCGGCACCCTCCCATAATTCATCTTTCATTCCCTCCGTCAATCCCTCATTCCCTCCCGCCCTCAGTCCCTACCTCATTCTTCCCTCAGTCCCTCATTTATTGGCTTCCTCCCTCAATTCCTCTTTCATTCCCTCCGTCAATCCCTCATTCCCTTCCTCCCTCGGTCCCTCAGTCAATCCCTCCATCCCTCAGTCATTCATTCCCTCCCTCGTCCACTCTTTAATTTCCTCCCCGAGTCCCTCATTCCTTCCCTCGGTCAGTCCCTCATTCCCTCCCTCATTCCCTCCTTCAAACCCTCGTTCACTCCCTCCCTTCCTCAGGCCCTCATTCCCTCCTTCAATCCCTTGTTCACTCCCTCCCTCATTCTCTCCCTTCCTTGGTCCCTCATTCCCTCCTTCAATCCCCCATTCTCTCCCTCCCTCAGTTCCTCACACTATAGGAAGGATGTGATTGCATTGGAGAGGGTGCAGAGGAGATTCACCAGGATGTTACCTGGGCTGGAGCGCTTCAGCTATGAAGAGAGACTGGACAGGCTGGGGTTGTTTTCCTTAGAGCAGAGCACACTGAGGGGGGACCTGATTGAGGTGTACAAAATTATGAGGGGCATAGATAGGGTAGATAGAAAGGAACGTTTCCCCTTAGTAGAGGGGTCAATAACCAGGGGGCATCGTTTCAAGGTAAGGGGCAGGAGGTTTAGAGGGGATTTGAGGAAAAACTTTTTCACCCAGAGGGTGGTTGGAATCTGGAACTCACTGCCTGAAAGGGTGGTAGAGGCAGGAACCCACAACATTCAAGAAGCATTTAGAGGAGCACTTGAAACGCCATAGCATACAAGGCTACGGACCAAGTGCTGGAAAATGGGATTAGAATAGACAGGGCTTGATGGCCTGCGCGGACACGGTAGGCCAAAGGGCCTCTTTCTGTGCTGTATAACTCTGACTCTATGACACCCAATTGCCATTTCCCAGTTGCAGACCCTCATCCCTAAAGGTGCTGACTCCCTGCCGGGGAACAGTTCCATGGACACTGGCAGCCCACCAGGGGCTTCAAATGTCTCCACGTGTAAACCTAGATGGTGAGGAATTGTCTGACTATGGGAGTAATCACATCCCATCTTCACTCAACGTGCGCACTTTCCCAGCCGGGATATTGATCAGGATCAGGGCGCCCGGCTGATTTCTTGTTCTCCCTTCTGAGCTCAGAAGCACGAAATGCTCGCCCCAAGTGTCACGAAGCCACGATTGCTAAGTCACCAGAGAGCAGGAAGCGCACGTATTTAACATGACATTCTGTGAACGCGGAACAGTCCACGAGAGAGAACAACATCGGCAGCAGGTCTGGGCTGGAAAATTCCGAGCTTTTATTATTTTGGATGTGATTTGAGAGAGTACTGTAATTCCCTGAGGGGCTGATAGCAGTTCCTTATAGAACAGAACAAACAGGCCATGCTTCTAATTATAGGTTATCACAATAAAATGGAAAATTCGAACCTGGGGTTATTTTTGGAGCTGGTGCAGACACGCTGCTGCAGCATGTAAAGGTTAGCCGAGATGAGAGTAATGAGTTTTAATGTGAACACCAAAGAAGCTTCCCCCCTCCCTCTCCTCCGCTTCACACAGAACTGAAACAAGATTGCTGAAGGGGAGAGTAAGAGAGAGGTCAAGAGCGGCGGATGGGCAGAGAGGGGTGGAAAGCAAACTAGACAAGAGACTGAGAAAGAAAGAAAGAAAGAAATTAAAATAGGGATTGTCCCGTTCACCCATCACCCCCTGTGCTCGCTGACCTACACTGGCTCCCGGTTAAGCAACACCTCGATTTTAAAATTCTCATCCTTGTTTTCAAATCCCTCCATGGCCTCGCCCCCCTCCCGAACTCTGTAATTTCCTCCAGCTCCACAACCTCCGCCCCCCCCCCCCCACCCCGAGATATCTGCGCTCCTCCAATTCTGGCCTCTTGAGCATCCCTGATTATAATCGCTCCACCATTGGCGGCCGTGCCTTCTGTTACCTGGGCCATGAGCTCTGGAATTCCGTCCCTAAACCTCTCCGCCTCTCTTTCCTCCTTTAAGACACTCCGTAAAACCTACCTCTTTGACTAGACTTTTGTTCATCTGCCCTAATTTATCCTGATGTGGCTCGGTGTCAAATTTTGTTTGATAATCGCTCCTGTGAAGCACCTTGGGATATTTTTTTCTACATTAAAGGCACTATATAAATACAAGTTGTTGTTGGGATTGATAAAGTGTTATTAAAACACTCAGAAAGGACCACAGGATCCAGCGGAGGTAGTAATCCCTTTGGTATTGAGAGAGAGAGAGAGAGAGGCAGAAAGTAAATGAGATAGAAAAGGCGGAGAGACAGATGGACAAACAGAGACAAAGAGAGAAAGAAATTGAACCAAACGAGACTGAGAGGCAGGGGAAAGAGAGAGAGAGAGAAGGAGAGAGTGTGAGAGGGAAAGAAAGAATTTGGGAAACAAAGAAAAGGGAAAAAAATAGGTCTTGGAAGAGGAAGAAATATTAGGGTTTGGAAAGCAATACGTTCCCAAGCAGCTGGCAGCTGAAGCCTCCTGCTTTCATTACAGCCCATGTTTGCTTTCAGCTGGCATCGTGCCAAGCTGAAGTGGGTGACCTATTTTTGTTAGAACAGCAAAGCATGTTTTGAAACAGGAATAAATTGGAATGAGAGCCCGAGGGATTTGGAGGTCAGGCTGTGCTATATTCGCACAAGTGGAGGCTCGGAACCACCTCCCCTCACACCCAAGACTGCACTTCAGCTGTTCCGCCGGGCGGCCATGCTCGCCGCTAATCAATCAGCACCTCAGAGAAGTGGCGAGGAGAACTGTTTCTCGGTGTAATGATGGACGCTTAGTCATCAGTGTCAAATATTTCCAATTAAAGGTCCCAGAGAGGAGAGTTCACTGGGGACAGGGCTTCTTTCCAAAGTCACGATACAACTCATGAAGCCGCTGGGTGCAGCAGGCAACCTTTTGGATTGACGTCCAATGCCTCCTGTGTAACTGGATCGTCCAGAATCGGTCAAAATGCCGACTTGTTCAACCAGGTCGGTTAATTGGCCACAAATAAAAACAGAGAATGCTGGGAATTCTCAGCGGGTCAGGCAGCATCTGTGGAGAGAGAAACAGAGTTAACGTTTCAGGTCGATGACCCTCCGTCAGAACTGGAAAAAGGTTGGAGATGGAACAGGTTTTTAAGCAAGTGCAGGGGGCAGGGAAAGGGGGGGGAGGGGAGGAAAGAACAAAAGGGAAGGTCTGTGATAGGGTGGAAGGCAGGAGAGGTTAAATGACCAAAGGGATGATGGTGCGAGGCGAAAGGAGAGGTAATGGGACAAGTTAAGAAAGAAAAGATGACTCTAGATGAGGTGTAAATGGCACCGGCAGAATCAGCAACAGCTGCCATGTGGGTGAGAGAGAGAAAAACAGGGGCCGAGGTTATGGTCTGAAATTGTTGAACTCGATATCGAGTCCGGCAGGCTGTAAAGTGCCTAATCGCAAGATGAGGTGCTGTTCCTCGAGCTTACGTTGAGCTTCCGTGGAACAATGCAAGAGGCCAAGGACAGAGAGGTCAGAGTGGGAGTGGAGCGGAGAATTAAAATGACAGGTGACCGGAAGCTCGGGGTCACGCTTACGGACTGAACGGAGGTGTTCCGCAAAGCGGTCACCCAATCTGCGTTTGGTATCCCCAATGTAGAGGGGACCGCATCGTGAGCAGCGAATACAGTATACTAGATTGCAAGAAGTACAAGTAAATCGCTGTTTCACCTGGAAGGAGTGTTTTGGGAATCCTGGACAATGGAAGAGGTAAGCGGGCAGGTGTTGCATCTCCTGCACTTGCACGGGAAGGTGCCGTGGGAAGGGGAAGGGGTATAGGGGGTGATATATGAGTGGACCAAGGTGTCGCGGAAGGAGCGGTCTCTTCGGAATGCTGAAAGGGTGGGAGGGGAATATGTGTTTGATGGTGGGATCACGCTGGAGTGGTGGAAATGGCAGAGGATGATCCGTTGAATGTAGAGGCTGGTGGGGTGAAAGGTGAGGACAAGGGGAACCCATAATGGTTCCGGGAGGGAGGGGAAGGGGTGAGAGTAGAAGTGCGGGAAATGGAACGGACATGGTCAAGGGTCGTGTCAACCATGGTAGAGGGGAATCCTCGGTTGAGGAAAAAGGAAGACATGTCGGAAACACTAGTATGGAAGGTGGCATCGTCAGAGCGGATGCAGCGGAGACGGAGAAACTGGGAGAATGGAATAGAGTTCTTACAGGAAGCGGGGTGGGAGGAAGTCTAATCCAGGTAGTTGTGGGAGTCAGTGGGCTTATCGTGGATGTTTGTCGATAACCTATCCCCAGAGATGGAGACAGAGAAGTCGAGGAAGGGAAGGGAAGGGAAGAGTCGGAGATGGAGCATGTGAAGGTGAGGGAAGGGTGGAAATTGGAAGCAAAATTGGCCACTTTTATTTGCATAAAATGGTGGTTTTCAGCTTGGTTCTCTTGTGGGGTTCGACTTGTTGTTAACACACTTGGTTGTGAACACACCTGCCCCTGGGGCGGTGGTGTCCAGATAGACTGAGTCACCTAGTGAAGACTTTGGAGAGTAATCTGTCCCCGAGCAGCGAGGGCTCCTCTGAGTCTATGTCGTCCACATGTTCTGGTCCCTGCAGTTCAGGATCCTCTGTAGCTGGCACCACCTCTACAGCCATGGCAAACCGCAGCCCTTCCTGGATGGCCATGTTGTGAGGCGCAAAAATAGGTGGTAATTCTGGAGACGCTCTCTGGCACATACTAGAGAACTCCACCTGATCTATCCAGGTCTTCAAAACCCCAACAGTCCTCTCAATCACCAGCCTGATATTTGCATGTGCATCATCATACAGTTCCTCCACTTGTGTTGTTGCTCCCTGATGCCCTTACTGCTCCCTGGTGCCTTTACTGATCGCTGGTGCCTGTACTATATTAAAGAGATTCCCCCGTGAATGCCTGTAAAGGTTAAGGGCAGTGGTGACCTTCATAGGCACACAGAGAGCATTGGTAGAAGCAAACGTTTCGGGCACAGAGCTCCTCAGAGAGGTCCTCGTCGGGCCTGTGCATTCTTTGCAATGGGAGTGGGGTGCAATATCTGGTAAACTGCAGTCGTACATTGGAAGTGTCAGCCTGGATTTTGTGCTCAAGTGTCTGGAGGGAGACTTGAACCCACAACCTTCTGACTTAGAGCCGAGGGTGCTGCCCACTGAGCCACGGCTGACACCTGCTCTAGGGACAGGAGGTACGTGAGGTCTCTTGTGGAAAGGGGGCCACTTCCTGACAGCCGGGGAAGATTCAACTCATCACCGCTCTCTCATACCCTCCAAGAGGTGAGATGTCGATAGCCATTGAGAGATACCTGGTAAGATGCACCATATCTGCTCCTCTCGGGGAGTGGTGTGTGGAGACAGGTAGCGTTAAGGAGGAGGGAGGCCGAATTAATTGTAGAGTCGCTGCCATCCTGCAATTTCCATGATCATTTTGTAATTTGCGCGCTGGTCTGGGTCCGGATCACATGCGGGCCCAATAAGGTGGGCGTTCGGGCAGAAGGGACATCAGGGGATGATCTAGGATTTGGAGCAGGAATATAATCCATCCCAGAAAAGAAACAATGAGGGACACATCTCCCTCATCCCTCCTGGTGGTCGCACCTACCTACCACACCTGGTGATCCCGAATGGAAAGGAGGCAGAGAGAAGCGCGGCACGGATTGTAGCCCTGTATGGACCTCCCGGCTGCTCGGCTGACTGGGAGATGGTACATGTTTACCAGGGCCGGCCAATGCTTCAGTCGCGGCTCCCATCGCAATCGCCGGAACCAGTCCCGGGCGGCTCCCGCCCCTGATCTGTCGGCAAGGAAACCCCAGACAGCAAGTTTCAGCAAGCGAGTAAAGGAATTGACCCTTTTAAAGGAGAGATCAATAATAATTTCTATTTCATGAATGTGAAGCAGACATCAAAAGAAATATCGGCCTTGTTTCTGCTGCTGCTGCGAGAGTAAGCGGGTTAGGGAAGGCTAAAGATAATTTGGCTAAAAACCAAGGTAAGAGTTTATGAAGCAATGGATGTCCCCATATTTTTAACATAGGAACAGGAGGAGGCCATTCAGCCCCTCGAGCCTGTTCCGCCAATCAATGCGATCATGGCTGATCTGTGACCTAACTCCCTATACCTTTGCCCCATATCCCTTAATACCTTTGGTTAACAAAAAGCTATCAATCTCCGATTTAAAATTAACAATTGATCCAGCATCAATTGCCATTTGCGGAAGAGAGTTCCAAACCTCTACCACTCTTTGTGTGTAGAAGTGTTTCCTAACTTCACTCCTGAAAGGTCTGGCTCTAATTTTTAGACTATGCCCCCAGTCCTAGACTCCCCAACCAGCGGAAATAGTTTCTCTCTGTCTACCCTATCTGTTCCCCTTAATATCCTAAAAACTTTGATCAGATCACCCCTTAACCTTCTAAATTCTAGGGAATACAACCCTAATTTGTGTAATCTCTCCTCGTAACTTAACCCTTGAAGTCCGGGTATCATTCTGGTAAACCTACGCTGCACTCACTCCAAGGCCAATATATCCTTCCGAAGATATGATGCCCAGAACTGCTCCCAGTGCTCCAGGTGTGGTCTGACCAGGGTTTTGTACAGCTGCAGCATAACTTCTACCCCCTTGTATTCTAGTCCTCTAGATATAAAGGCCAGCATCCCATTAGCCTTTTTGATTATTTTCTGTACCTCTTCATGACATTTTAATGATCTATGTACCTGGACCCCCCCCCCGAGTCTCTTTGGACCTCCACTGGTTTTAGCTTTTCACCATTTAGAAAGTCCCCTGTTCTGTCCTTTTTAGGTCCAAAGTGGATGACCTCACATTTGCTTACATTGAAATCCATTTGTCACAGTTTTGCCCATTCACTTAATCTATCAATGTCCCTTTGTAATGTTATGCTTTCATCTACACTGTCTACAATGACACCTATCTTTGTGTCATCGGCAAATTTGGATATATGACTTTCTATGCCATCATCTAAGTCATTAATAAACATTGTGAATATTTGAGACGCCAACACACATCCCTGTGGGACACCACTAGTTATCACTAGAATTCAAAACAGAAAATGCTGGAAATACTCAGCAGGTCAGGCAGCATCTGTGGAGCGAGAAACAGAGTTAACGTTTCAGGTCGATGACCTTTCACAGTTCTGATGAAGGATCAACAACCTGAAACGTTAACTCTGTTTCTCACTTCACAGACGCTGCCTGACCTGCTGAGTATTTCCAGCATGTTCTGTTTTTATTTCAGATTTCCAGCATCCGCAGTATTTTGCTTTTGTAACAGCAGAAATGAGTCAGCTGAGAAGAATACTGGGAGTTTCCAGGAAGCAAATAATCAAGAATGATACAATAAGAATGTGACTTGGACAAGTAAACACTTGTACAGAAGGTCTAAGAAAAAAATAGACTTGCATTTCTATAGCGCCTTTCATGACCACCGAACGTCTCAAAGCCAATGAAGTATTTTTGAAATGGAGTCACTGTTGTAATGTGGGAAACACGGCAGCCAATTTGCACACAGCAAGCTCCCACAAACAGCAATGTGATAATGACCCAGATAATCTGTTTTTGTTATGTTGATTGAGAGATAAATATTGGCCCAGGACACCGGGGAGAACTCCCCCTGCTCTTCTTCAAAATAGTGGGCGTGGGATCTTTTACGTCCACCTGAGAGAGCAGACGGGGCCTCGGTTTAACGTCTCATCTGAAAGATGGCACCTCCGACAGTGCGGCACTCCCTCAGCCCTGTCACTGGGAGTGTCGGCCTAGCTTTATGTGCTCAAGTCTCTGGAGCGGGACTTTGAATCCACAAACTTCTAGACTCAAGAGGTGAGTGTGCTGCACACTAAGCCACGGCTGACACTGTGATGGCTTGGGGCTCATTCCAAGAATGGAAATGGCTAGAATACCTCTCGTGGCCCTGCGCACAGAGGGGCGCAGAACAAGAAGGCAAGGACGACCAAGGAAGCGTTGGATAGACAATGTCAAGAGTCACAGAAAGGGATACAGAGGACTGAACGTAAGTAAGAGCAGCAGTAGGCCATACGGCCCCTCGAGCCTGCAAGTGGTCAGGCTGGTTCAGGACCGAAAACAGTGGCGTGAATTCATTCGGACCCATCGTCGCTGCTGAGCTTACAGACGGGAATGTAGTAATAGTAGTATTTCATAAATAGCCTATTAGGGGTTACTTTGTATAAAGCGTATCGCTCCTGAACCCTTCCCCTTGAAGCTTCTTCTCCTATTTAACAGTGAAACACATGTCAGCCTTGTCTCTTAAAGCTCAAATTTGTTTTTTTAGATTTGTGGACGATATCAGGCGCAAAGAACCTTGTGAACTAGAAACAGCGGTGGTCAATAAAATACAGAAAATATCTCTTCCCTTTATCGCAAGATCTCTGGCGTGCTTGCTATGTCAAACATTTCCACAAAATTAACACACCTGTTTTTCCCATTCTAAAAGCTGGCATTGCTCAACAGAATTTACATTGTAACAGAGGAATTTACCCATTCACATTCCACGCTACTGTTAAGAATTCGATTAAATGTTCCTGGTGCTGTGATGTTATCTGTTGTTTGTGTCCATTTGTCTTTATGCTTCGTGTCTTTCTTTGGCTCGCGCTGTCCTTTCTCTCTCTATACCTCCCTCTTTCTCTCGCAGACTCTGACCCAGTTTAGCGACCTAGTTTTCGGGAAGGTTTAGCTAAGTGCCCTAATTTGCTCAGCGTCTTTGGCTCGCTTTCAACTCATGGTGCAACGCAAACTGATGGGGTCGTGTCGCTGGCATGTTTGGCGAATGGAACACCGTCTGAGCGAGTGCGGAGGCCGACAGATCAAAGGGTGCCACGTTCTAAAGAAAGAAAGAACTTGCATTTCTGTAGCGCCTTTCACGACCACCGGACGTCCCAAAGCGCTTTACAGCCAATGAAGCACTTTTGAAGTGCAGTCGCTGTTGTAATGTAGGAAAAGCGGCAGCCAATTTGCGCACAGCAAGCTCCCACAAACAGCAATGTGTCTGACTCCTCACTTCTCACTCATATAAATGGCTATTATTCACTCAATATTCTTTCTTCCTTCACATTCTGTCCCTTCAGGGTATGTGTGGTGTCCCCAAGCTTGTATGTGTGTGTATACAGGACCTCAAACCCAGCACCAAGCTCATGGTCTACAGAGCAGCAGTGATACCCGCCCTCCTGTATGCTTCAGAGACATAGACCATGTGCAGCAGGCACCTCAAAGCACCGGAGAGGTACCACCAACGCTGCCTCCGCCAGATCCTGCAAATCCATTGGCAGGATAGGCGCACCAACGTCAGTGTTCTCGCTCAGGCCAACATCCCCAGCATCGAAGCTTTGACCAAGCTCGATCAGCTCCGATGGACGGGTCACATTGTCCGCATGCCCGATGCGAGACTCCCAAAACAAGCGCTCTACTCGGAGCTCCGATACGGCAGGAGAGCCCCAGGTGGGCAGAGGAAAAGCTTCAAGGACACGCTCAAAGCTTCCTTGCAAAAGTGCAACATCCCCACCGACACCTGGGAATCCCTGGCCCAAGACCGCACAAAATGGAGGAGAAGCATCCAGGAAAGGTGCCGAACACCTCGAGTCTCTTCGGCGGGAGCAAGCGGAAGCCAAACGCAAACAGCGGAAGGAGCGCACGTCAACCCAAGCACACCACCCACCCGCCCCTTCAACCACCGTCTGCCCCACCTGTGACAGAGACTGTAGGTCCCGCATTGGACTCATCAGTCACCTGAGAGCTCTGTTTTAGTGTGGAAGCAAGTCATCCTCGGTTCCCGAGGGACTGCCTAAGAAGAAGAGAAGAAGACAGGGCGTGTACCTGGGGTAGTCTCAGGGTCCTGGTTGATGGTTTTGGCTCTCGCCAGTAGGTTTTCCTGCACTCACTCCGCAAGTATTACCCCTGGCTGACTGTCGACATGGGCGTGTGTTGTGTCCGTTTCTGCCCCTCCCTCCCCTACTCAAGCGTTCTACCCCAGCAAACCCAGATACTTCAGTGGCGCAGTCAAGGGCCAAGAAAACACAGTCCCAACACCAGGCAGATGATACAAAAATTGGCCGTGCGGTAGATAATGAAGAAGGCCGCAGACTGCAGGAAGATATGAATGGGCTGGTCAGGTGGGCAGAACAGCGGCAAATGGAATTCAATCCGGACAAGTGTGAGGTAATGCATTTGGGGAGGGCTAACAAGGCAAGGGAATACACATTGGCCCAGAACTTGGTGTCGGGGGCTTGCCGCGCGTGCACGCCCCCGATGTGCACTCACCCTGCGCGCCGACATCTGAAACCTGGCCCGCAGTGGATTTCCTGTCAGTGGCCCGGTTCTGATGTCGGCGCGCTGTGCTAACCTGACCCAGCGGCGTAGTTAGTGCGATGTGCCGGCTGGGATCAGGTGAGCACTGTTCAGCCAATCAGGGGAGGGGAAACTTCATTCATAAGTTTGAGAGTAAGAACTGTCAAACTCATGAAAAGTACTGCACCCCAAAACACTACTTAAACTTTAAATAAAATTTTAAAAAACATCCCCAATCATTAAATTAAGTATAAATAAGTTTAAAAAAATAATTTAAACAATAACTTTTTTTTTTGAAAAAAATAAATTTTTAATAAAAAGGGTCTAAAACTAAACTTACCTTATTGTAGATTCTTTAAAATAATAAACCTGTGGGGAAAAAAATTCTAAATTGCACTAAAACACCACTTACCTGTAAAAATAAATACTTACGTGTGCTTTTTACAAGCGTAAAGACCGGAGGCCTTACACATGCGCAAATCCCCCAAAACAGAGGAAATCCAAGACGCACGCGCTGCCCCCTACAGCGCACGCGCTAGCCTCTTCACCTCTTGGGTTAGAGGAGAGGAAATGCCGGTTTTCAGCGCATGCATTGTGCATGCTGAAAACCGGCATTTCCTCCGGCCAGACGCGTGAGCACCCCTTCCGCACTCACGCGTTTGGGGAGGAATTACTGCCCCATTAAATGGTAGGACTCGGAGAAGAACATAAGCAATAGGAGCAGGAGTCGGCCATTTGGCCCTTCGAGCCTGCTCCGCCATTCAATAAGATCATGGCTGATCTTTTACCTCATCGCCACTTTCCTGCACTATCCCCATATCCCTTGATTCCCTTAATATCCAAAAATCTAAAATCTATCGATCTACCTTTTGTAGTTTCGGCTTAATTATTTCCCAACCTTTATTTAGATAGGATTTAATTCACTTTCATCATTTCCTCATGTTATCAGACATTTAAACTCTCGATTTTAGACTATTTAAATTAATCGAAAGTTAGTTAGTCTAATAGAGGAGAAATGAATTCGATAGGACTATAAGACTGTAATTATAGGTTTATGTTGTCATGGCCAAGAATTACAGGGCTGATGTTAATTCAGCTGCAGGCTTTGTATGAAATGCATCCTAATCGAGTTTTATGGTTTTAAGGACACCTTCAGTAAAAAGACTTTTCAGTGTTTGATCGAATTCTATTAATGTTGAAATCCTCGGCCTCTTACACTGCTCCAATGAAGCTCAACGTAAACTCGAGGAACAGCACCTCATCTTTCGATTCGGCACTTTACAGTCTCCTGGACTCAACATTGAGTTCAACAATTTCAGACTATAACCCCCGCCCCAATTTTTTCAGGCGGCAGCTGTTGATGATTCTGCCATCCCCATTTGCGACATTTAATCTCTCCTGCCTTCAATCCTAGCACAGACCGTCCCTTTAATTCTTTCCTCCCCTCCCCCACCTTTCCCTGCCTCTGTACTTGCTTAAAACCTGTCACATCTCTAACTTTTTCCAGTTCTGACGAAGGGTCACAGACCTGAAACGTTAACTCTGTTTCTCTCTCCGCGGATGCTGCCTGGCCTGTTGAGTGTTGCTAGCATTTTCTGTTGTTATTTCAGATTTCCAGCATCCGCAGTATTTTGCTATTGAAATCTTGGTCTTGGTTTGTGTATTAAATACTATTGCAACGATCGTAATTTATTAATAAAATAGCATTTCTGGCTGCTAAATTATTTAAAATGAGTTGTGGGCAAATCCACATTCTCCTCTGCTTCCTGACTGGCTAAGAGTTGTTGTGTATGTACCGTTAAGAGAATAACTGGTCTCAGACTGCAGTACCGGCAGTGACCACCCCTGTATAAAAGGCGCTAGTGAGCCTCTGTAGTTTCAGTTTCCCGATTGACTTCATTCAGTAAAGACTTGTTTTGTTCAACTCCTGCTGTCTGTGTCTCAATCATTCACGGACATAATACTGGCGACGAGCAGATACGAACTTACCTACAGTCTGCACCACCTCCTGGGATCCATTCCTGCAGCGAAGTGAGCAGAGGTCGAGGCCAGAAGGAAGAAAGAAGCAGTAGAAACGGGCGTCGACCGTGGGCATCCGCCCCTGTGTTAGCGGAGTTGAAGATTGCTGGAGAAGCTGTCGAAAGCGGGGCCTGGTTCCTGTCGACGGTGCTTCAGCTAATCGGGCTGGTGGCAGGCAGTGCACTGATCCTTCCTGGGCTGCGGCGGTCGCGAACTCGAGCGGGTGGTTTGCAACGGGGCCGAGCAGCATTGTCGGGAAGAGGAGAGAGAGAGGGTGGAGCACACAGGGCGCGGCCGGTGCTACGAAGCCAGGCTGCGTATAGACCCGAGAAGAGGGAGGCAAGAGTCCCACAGGGTTGTTCCACGACGGGAAAATAATAAAAAAAAGAAATATTAAACGCGCAGGAAACCGCGAGGAGCTGCAGGTTGCAACGGAAACTGTGGAAAGCAGCGCTAGCAACAGCGGGGAAGAAGGCAAAGCGCGGGAGGTGCCATTTTAGATTTTCAAGATGCCGAAGACTGGCTGTATCACTGCCTTTGATAATACAATAGAGGACTGGACCACGTATGTGGAAAGAGTCAAGGTATATTGCGAGGCAAACGAAATAGCCGATGAGAAAAAGGCATCGGTATTGCTAAACCTAATGGGCGCTAGAACGTACGGCCTATTGCGGGACCTGATTACTCCAGCCAAACCGAAGGCGAAGAGTTTTAACGAAATTGTTGCTGTCCTACAGGAACACCTAAACCCTGCACCGCTGTTGATAGCAGAAAGATTTAAATTCCACAGGAGAACTCAGCATAAAGATGTGAGCAATGCTGAGTACCTTATGGAACTACGCAAGCTATCAAAGCACTGCCAGTTCGGAGCAGGGCTGGCAGATACCCTACGGGACAAATTTGTCTGTGGACTCCTGAGTGAAGGAACACAGAAGAAGTTACTCTCAGAGAAAGAGCTGACGCTAGATAAGGCTTTCAGCGTGGCAGTATCGTATGAAGCAGCAGCCAGGGGAGCTGCGGAAATTCAACAAAAGCCACAGGAATACGGCACCCACGAAATGACACGGGACTTGTAAAATGTTATCGCTGCGGCAGAACTAACCATGACCAGAAGGACTGCTGGTCCAAGGACAAAAGATGCAGGCAATGCGGAAAGATGGGACACATTGCACGAGTTTGCAGGTCTGGGAAGAAGACCAGCGACAACAAAAAGGCTACTAAGGAACCGTACAAGAAAGTACAAAAGATGACGGACAGTAGTTCCGAAGACCAGATGAGCGATAGTGAATCCAGGAACAGGAGACTAAGCTGTCTCAAACTTCACAATGTAATCGCAAAAGAGGATCACCGAACCATTTGGGTCACCCTCACGATAGCAGGGTCCCAAGTTAAAATGGAATTGGATACAGGATCAGCGCTAACCGTCATGAATGGACGAGACTACGAGCGGCTATTCTCACACATACCCTTGAGAGAGACATCCATCATCTTGACGACGTATACGGGGCAAAAAGTATATCCCAGAGGAAAAATAAGGGTGCCTGTCGAATACAACGGCAAGAAAATACGGAAATTGTATCTCTACATACTGCAAAATGGTGGACCACCGTTATTGGGACGTGAATGGATCAGGAAGATAAGCTTAGATTGGCACTCCATTCATGCAATGACGGTGGACGGTAAAAAAGATGAAGACGTCACTCCTGGACGATTGTCAACAATCTTAGCTAACGCCAAAGAGATATTTCAACAAGAACTGGGCACTCTTAAAGGCGTAACCGCCTCGATAAAAATAGAAGAGAATGCAATTCCCAAGTTTTTCAAAGCAAGACCGGTACCATATGCAATTCGCCCAGCCGTCGAGGCAGAGCTGGAGAATCTGGAGAAGGCAGGCGTGTTGTCTAAGGTCGACTGGAGCGAGTGGGCGACACCCATCGTTCCTGTCATGAAGAAAACATTAAGCAATAAGTCTGAGGAGCCAAGGAAGGTTCGCATCTGTGGGGATTTCAAGGTGACGGTGAACCCAGTCCTTCACACAGTACAATATCCTCTTCCAAGGATAGAAGACATCTTCGCCTCACTGTCTGGAGGGAAGCGTTTTACAAAAATTGACCTAGCACAAGCATATTTGCAGATGGAGGTTGAAGAATCCTCTCGGAAGTATCTCACGATAAACACTCACAAAGGTCTTTACCAGTATCATCGATTGGTATTCGGAGTAGCATCGGCTCCGGCGATATGGCAAAGAGCGATGGAACAAGTCCTGCAAGGGATTCCGGGGACTCAGTGTTACTTGGACGACATCCTTGTGACAGGTGAAGATGACAGTGAACACCTTAACAACCTAGAACAGGTGCTCACTAGACTACGGGAACATGGGCTATGAGCCAACCGCCCCAAGTGCGAGTTTTTTAAGAAACAGATATCGTATTGTGGCCACGTGATTGATGAAGAGGGGTTACATAAGTCCCCTGACAAAATTGAAGCGGTTGTTAAGGCCCCAGCGTCTGAAAATGTGTCGCAACTGAGGTCATTCCTCGGATTGGTGAATTACTACCATAAGTTTTTGCCGAATTTGTCGACAATTCTGCACCCACTGGACGCCCTGCTACGAACGGGAGTAGCATGGAAATGGAGCAATGACTGTAAGCGGGCCTTTCAGAAGAGTAAGGACTTAATCACTTCAAGAGAAGTATTGGCTCACTACAACCCAGCACTGCCGATCAGACTGGCGTGTGATGCGTCTCCCTACGGCATTGGGGCGGTACTGTCACATAAATTCCTTGATGGTTTAGAGAGGCCGATAGCTTTTGCGTCACGCTCGTTAACTTCTGCCGAGTGTAACTACGCCCAGATTGACAGAGAGGCCCTCAGCCTAGTGTGGGGGGTGAAGAAGTTCAATCACTACCTGCACGGTCAAAAATTTACTCTACTAACCGATCATCAACCTCTTGTCTCCATTTTCAACCCTCAGAAGGGCGTACCGATAATGACAGCGCAACGGCTGCAGAGGTGGTCCCTTTTCCAAGGGGCACACCAATATGACATCGAGTACAAAGGAACTAAACAGCATGGGAATGCTGATGGATTGTCACGCCTACCGTTGCCGACGGTGGAAGAAGAAGACCTTGCAGTGGATCCAATGGAGTTATTCCACTCGACCATAGTCGAATGTCTCCCTGTGATGAATGCAAACATAGAAAAGGAAACACGGAATGACCCGACACTATCACGGGTCTATGATTTAACGGTGAAGGGATGGCCAGCACATGGCGAACCACTGCTGCCAGCATTCTCGCCGAGAAGAGAACAGCTGTCAGTGTGCAGAGGGACCTTGATGTGCAGATCCAGAGTAGTAATTCCACCTAAGTTGACAGATAGAGTGCTCAATGAGCTTCATGAGGGTCATCTGGGTGGGGTAAAAATGAAGAACATAGCCAGAGCGTTTGTGTGGTGACCGGGAATCGATAGAGAAATCGAAGAGATGACCAAGAGCTGTGTAGGATGCCAGAAGGTCCAAAACGCCCCACCACAAGCTCCTCTACATCCATGGGAGTGGCCCTCATCTCCATGGCAAAGGGTGCACATTGATTTTGCTGGTCCCTTCATGGACTCGATGTTTTTAATTGCGGTGGATGCACATTCAAAGTGGCCAGAGGTAATAAAAATGTCCTCAACCACCATGGAAAAAACTATCACAGTTTTACGAACCATATTCACCAGAAATGGGCTGCCTGAACAGATTTGCTCTGACAATGGACCACAGTTTGTGTCTGAAGAGTTCCGGAGGTTCTTAAAGAACAATGGTGTTAAGCATTACATATCTGCCCCATATCATCCAGCCACTAATGGATTGGCCGAGAGGTTTGTTCAAACATTCAAGAAGGCTATCAAGGCAATGTGTAATGAAGATATACCCCTACAACACAAGGTGGACAACTTCTTGTTTGCCTACCGGAATGCGACACATGCGGTTACCAACCAAACTCCAGCCATGATGTTCTTCAATCGAAGACTACGATGCTGCTTGGATTTGGTTAAGCCAAACATCAGAAGAGATGTGGAGAACAGGCAGTTTCAGAATATGAATGAAAGGCCGACCAGGAGTTTTAAGATAGGTCAACCAGTTTTGGCCCGGGACTACCGCACTGAGAAATGGCAGCCAGGAACGATTTGTACACGGCAAGGACCTCTCATGTATACCGTGGACGTTGGAGAGAGCATTGTAAGACGCCATGCTGACCAGATTCTAAAGTCACTGGAAAACGTCAACTCCACACCACGATCTGATACGCCTGGCAATGAAATCGACGTACCAATTGCAGCTACCGCAGAATCGGTGATATTGGAAGCAGATGAACCAAACAACGACATTGATCCCGACTCAACATTGCCAGAAGAACCTGATACCCCAAAGAGGCGTTATCCGGACAGAATCAGGAAGCCTCCTCGAAGACTGAACTTATAATTGCTTAAACTTAACCAATGTATCTAGCAACCGTAATTGTGATTGTAATTAGTTATCATTTAGTTGTTAAATGAATGTTATGTACTGTTTATCTAAAAGGGGAGGAATTGTTGTGTATGTACCTTTAAGAGAATAACTGGTCTCAGACTGCAGTACCAGCAGTGACCACCCCTGTATAAAAGGCGCTAGTGAGCCTCTGTAGTTTCAGTTCCCGATTTACTTCATTCAGTAAAGACTTGTTTTGTTCAACTCCTGCTGTCCGTGTCTCAATCATTCACGGACATAATAAGAGTCAGGAAGTGAAAGGGGAACCGCCCCATGTGACCCCAGGAACAAAGGGACCTTGGAGTGCATGTCCACAGATCCCTGACGGTAGCAGGACCGGTAGATTAGGTGGTTAAGAAGGCACACGGGATACTTGCCTTTATTAGCCGAGGCATGGAATACAAAAGCAGGGAGGTTATGCTTGAACTGTATAAAACACTAATTAGGCCTCAGCTAGAGTACAGGTTGAGTGTCCCGAATCCGGCAACCTTGGGACCGAGGCCGATCTGGTTTTCTGTTTTTTCCGGACTTTGGAACGTGTTTCTGATGTCCGAAGTCCGGAAATAGCGCAACCTGGGCTCGAGCATTTCCAGACTTCGGACATCAGAGACACGTTCCGAGTCTGGAAATGCCTGGGCCCAGGTTGCGGTTTGACAGGGTGTCTGGATTCCAGAACATTTTACGGATTCCAGACGACCCTGCCACCAAAGGTCCCAAGAGTCTGGATTCCGGAACATTCCGGATTGCGGAACTCCGGATTACGGACGCTCAACCTGTACTGCGTGCAGTTCTGGTCACCACATTGCAGGAAGGATGAGATTGCACTAGAGGGGGTGCAGAGGAGATTTACAAGGATGTTGCCTGGGCTGGAGAATTTTAGCTATGAGGAAAGATTGGATTGGCTGGGGTTGTTTTCTTTGGAACAGAGGAGGCCGAGGGGAGATTTAATTGAGGTGTATAAAATTATGAGGGGCCTAGATAGAGTGGATAGGAAGGAATTATTTCCCTTAGCAGAAGGGTCAATAACCAGAGGGTATAGATTTAAAGTAAGTGGTCAGAAGTTTAGAGAGGATTTGGGAAGAAATGTTTTCACCCAGAGGGTGGTGGGGGCCTGGAACTCACTGCCTGAAAGGGTGGTAGAGGCAGAGACCCTCATCACATTTAAAAAGTACTTGGATATGCACTTGAAGTGCCGTAACCTACAGGGCTACGGACTGAGAGCTGGAAAGTGGGATTAGGGTGGCTAGCTCTTTGTTGGCCAGCACGGACAAGATGGGCCGAATGGCCTCCTTCTGTGCCGTAAATTTCTATGATTCTATGATTAAACCTGTGCCCATCAGTCCAAAAGCCGGCTCAATATGGCAAGTACCTCACCAATAAGCGCGCAGCCATCCTGTGACTTATCCTCGGCACAGAAGAGTTTCTGATGACACAAGAGGCCATCATTTTGTCAGCCAGGTGTCAGATCCATGGAAATGCATCACAGTGTTTAAACCACCGTGCTGAGAAGTCCTTAGAAGTAGAGTTTCCAGACATGGAGCACATGCTCTCGCCCCTAGTGATGATGCCCCACTTACCCAATCGCAGTTAAAGGGGCGAATGGCATGAGCCAAGGTTCATTGACTCCCAAGTGTGCACCGCTGGAGTTTAACCAAGGATCTAGCTTGGCAGGGGCAGTAAGGGCAATTGCAACACCCCCAACTGTTGCTCCAACTGAAATCAGCTGACTCCTCACAGACTGGGGATTGGACCTGGGGCCTTCTGGCCTGTTTCGGTTTTCGTACCACGCCGAATGGGGCACTGACCCACTAAGCCATTTCTTACTGTAAACCCATCCTAACCCAAAGTGGGAAGAGGCATCAATAAGAACCTGCTGCTTTCCCAAGTAAAATGTTCTTAGAATTGAGATATTGGGCCAGTAATTCCGGTCCCAACACGTGAGTACGGACGGGGTACTCACGCATGGGCCCGTTGGAAGTGCCAGATTTCAGCATGCACAGCGCATGCGCGGGAAACCGGCATTTCCTCCAAGGGGTTCAGAGGTCCAACGCGTGCGCGCAGGACTCTGCTCACACGCGTTGAACTTCCTTCTTTTTGACAGGTTTGCCCGTGTGTAAGGGCCTGAACTTTTTAGACATATAAAAAGAAGACGTAAGGACTTGATTCTTTAAGGTAAGTGGTCTATTATTTAAAATTATAACATTTTTTCCACAGCTTTATTGTTTTTAACGACTTTACAGTAAGGTAAGTTTATTTTTAGACCCGATTTCTTAAAAAATTATTTTTTTCAAAAATTTTATTAATTGTTTAAAATAGTTTTTTAAAGTTATTTATAGTTCATTTAATTAGTGGGATGTTTTTTAACATTTTATTTAAAGTTTAAGTAGTGTTTTGGGCGCCCGTAGTTTTCATGAGTTTGACAGTTCTTACTATCAAACTCATGAATGAAGTTTCCCCTCCCCTGATTGGCTGCCCAGTGCTCACCTGATCCCAGCCGGCACATCGCACTAACTACGCCGCTGGATCAGGCAAGCACAGCGCGCCGACAGCTGAACCGGGCCAGTGACAGGAATTCCAAGCAGGCCCAGGCTTCAGCTGTTGGCGCGCCGGGTAAGTGCACATCGGGGGCTTGCACACGCGGCAAGCCTCCGATCCTAATTTCTGGGCCTATATGTCACAGGCTTCACATCCTCAGCGTGTGCATAGAATCATAGAATGGTTACCGCACAGTAGGAGGCCGTTCAGCCCGTCGAGCCCGTGTCGGCTCTCTGCAAGAGCACTTCAGTTAGTCCCACCCCCCCGCCCTTTCCCCGTAGCCCTGCAAATGTTTTTCCTTCAGGTACTTATTGTAATGTATGTACCTTTAAGGGGGGAACTACTTTCTACAGCTCATGTATACTGTAGTACCGGCAGTGACCACACCTGTATATAATGCTGAGTAGTAATCTGTTGTTTCAGTTGCAGTTTGAACCACGCTGAGTAAACACCTGTTGTACCGTTCTCTGCAGTCCTTTTCTTATTATTACACGGACGTAACAGTGGCGACGAGCAAGTTCGAACCTACCTGCAACTCTGCATCACCTCCCAGGGATTCGCTCTTGGAGAACAGTGGAAGAAGGTCGAGTCCAGAAGCACGGGCGTCGACCACGGGCAACCGGCCAGTCATCCAGCGGAGATTTGAGCATCGCAGGGGAGGCTGTCGAGAGCCAGGCTTGGCTTTCCAGTCACGGTGGTCCAGCGAAACGGGCTGGCAACAGGTACTGCGCAGACCCTTCCCAGACAGCGATGGGCTAGAGCCCGACCGAGCGGCACTGAAAAAGGCCGAGCAGCGTCGACAGGGGAGAGAGAGAGGGCAGAGCACACAGGGCGCAGCCGGTGTTCAGGACCGAGAAGCATCAATGGGGGAGAGAGGCGAGAGAGAGCAGAGCGCAGCCGGTGGTCAAGGGCCGAGCAGCGTCAATGGGGGAGAGAGGTGCGCAGGAAAAGGCGAGGCGCTGCCATTGCCACGAGGACCGCAGAGAGCGGCGTTGGCAACAGCGCGGGAGACGCCATTTTAAGCCGCAGCGGGGAAGAAAGGAAAGCGCGTGAGACGCCATTTTAAGCCAGTCTAACCACACCCAAAAGTGCCGAAGAGTGGTGTAGTGTATGTACCTTTAAGGGGAGAACTACTTTTTACAGCTCCTGTATACTGTAGTACCGGCAGTGACCACACCTGTATATAAACCCTGAGTAGGGATCTGTACAGTTAATTTTAGAGTAACCCTCATCCAGTAAACACCTGTTGATTGTTCCCTGCGGTCTCTTGTCTAGTTATTGAAGGACACACAACATCAAGATACACGGATCTAACATTGGCGACGAGAAGATTCAAACCTACCTGCAATTCTGCATCACCTCCCAGGGATTCGCTCCTGGAGAACAGTGAAAGAACAAGGCCGAGTCCAGAAGTACGGGCGTCGACCATCCAGCGGAGACTTGAGCATCGCAGGGGAGGCTGTTGAGAGCTGGGCTTGGTTCTCCAGTCACGGTGGTCCAGCGAAACGGGCTGGCAACAGGTACGGCGCAGACCCTTCCCGGACAGCGGCAGCTAGAGCCGACCGATGGCACAGAAAAAGGTCGAGCAGCGTCGACAGGAGAAGAGAGAGGGTAGAGCGCACAGGGCGCAGCCGGTGTTTAAGACCGAGCGGCGTCGGCGGGAGAAGAGAGAGGGTAAAGCGCACAGGGCGCAGCCGGTGTTCAGGGCCGAGCAGCGTCAATGAGAGAGAGAGGCGCGCAGGAAAACGCGCAGAGCGCAGCCGGTGTTCAAGGGCCGAGCAGCGTCAGCGGGGAAGAAAGGAAAGCGCGGGAGACGCCATTTGGAGCCGCAGCGGAGAAGAAGGGAAAGCGCGGGAGATGCCATTTTGAGCCAGTCTAACCACACCCAGGGATGCCGAAGAGTGGCAGTGTCACAGCATTCGCCAATGAAGTCGAAGATTGGGCGACATATGTCGAACGCATAGAAGTGTACTGCAAGGTGAATGAAGTGCCAGATGACAGGAAAGCGCTGGTATTGTTGAATTCAATGGGTGCAAAAACGTATGGCTTACTGCGAAACCTAGTAACCCCAGAGAAGCCAGTGGAAAAGGATTTTGAAAACATAGTGTCAATCCTACAGGACCACTTAAACCCCACACCGCTGCTGATAGCAGAAACATTTAAGTTTCACAAAAGGAACCAGCATAAAGATGAAAGTAATGCTGAGTATTTAACGGAACAGCGCAAGCTATCGAAACACTGCCAGTTTGGAACGGGACTAGCAGATACTTAAGGGACAAGTTTCTGTGTGGGCTTCAAAGTGAAGGAACCCAGAAACGGCTTCTATCAGAAAAGGATCTTATGCTGGACAAGGCTCACAGCATGGCAGTATCACACAAAGCAACCGCACGGGGCGCTGCAGAGATACAACAGAGACCGCAAGAATATGGCACAAATGAAATGTCATACGGAACAGTAAAGTGCTATCGCTGCGGCAGAACAACACACGACCATAATGATTGCTGGTTCAAGGACAAAGTGTGCAGACAGTGTGGAAAAGCAGGACACATAGCAAGAGTCTGCAGGTCGGGAAAGAAAACCAGCAGCAAGAAATCTCCACAGGAGAAGTACAAGAAGGTACATAAGGTGACGGAGAGTAGTTCAGATGAACAGAAAAGTGATACAGACTCCGGAAGCAAGGAGCTGGGTTGTCTGAAACTACGTAATGTGATCAAAACGGAGGATCACCAAACTATCTGGGTCATGCTCAAGATAGCCGGAGTCCAAGTGAAAATGGAATTGGACACAGGATCAGCCCTAACAGTCATAAACCGAAGGGACTACAAGCGGCTCTTCTCACATATACCCTTGAGAGATACAGAGATTGTCTTGAAGACGTACACGGGGCAAAAAGTCTACCCCAAAGGAAAAATAAGGGTGAACGTTATACGCCAAACACCAAAAATGGACCTATATGTATTGCCAGATGGAGGACCACCACTACTAGGACATGAATGGATCCGGAAGATACAGCTAGATTGGCATTCCATACAAGCACTGACTGTAGATGCCAAAAAAGATGACGACGTCACACCTGGACGACTGTCAAAAATGCTAACTGACGCACAAGTGTTCCAGGAGGGACTCGGAACACTAAAAGGCATAACAGCGATGATCAAAATAGAGGAAAATGCAAGCCCAAAGTTTTTTAAGGCCAGACCGGTGCCTTATGCGATCCACCCAGCCGTCGAAGCAGAGCTGGAAGGTTTGGAATGTTCAGGAGTACTGTCCAAAGTGGACTGGAGCGAGTGGGCTAAACCCATCTTTCCTGTAATGAAGAGGTCGTTGAGTAATACGCCTGGGGAACCAAAGAAGGTTCGCATCTGTGGGGACTTTAAGGTGACAGTGAACCCAGTCCTTCACACGGTACAATATCCGCTTCCCCGGATTGAAGATATTTTCGCCTTGCTATCTGGAGGGAAACGCTTCACTAAGATTGATCTGGCCCAGGCGTACCTGCAAAAGGAGGTAGAAGAAGCCTCGAAACAGTACCTCATGATCAACACTCATAAAGGTCTCTACCAATACAACCGGCTGGTGTTCGGGGTAGCATCAGCTCCAGCTATTTGGCAAAGGGCAATGGATCAAGTCCTGCAAGGGATTCCAGGGACCCAGTGTTATTTGGACGACATCCTGGTCACGGGTGAAAATGACAATGATCACCTCGCCAACCTGGAGCAGGTGCTCACTAGATTGAAGGAATATGGGCTCCGAGCTAATCGCCACAAATGCGAGTTTTTCCAGAAGCACATCTCGTATTGTGGCCACGTTATTGATGAAGAGGGGTTACATAAGTCCCCTGAAAAGATTGAGGCAGTAGTCAAGGCTCCAGCACCGGAAAATGTGTCACAACTGAGGTCGTTCCTCGGGCTGGTGAACTACTACCATAAGTTCTTGCCGAATTTGTCTACCGTACTACACCCACTGAACACCCTACTGCAAACGGGGGTACCATGGAAGTGGAGTGACGAATGTAAACGAGCTTTCCAGCAGTGCAAAGAATTGATCACATCAAAAGAGGTGTTGGCTCATTTCAACCTAGCACTACCAATTCGTTTGGCGTGTGGTGCATCACCCTATGGCATTGGAGCGGTGCTGTCGCACAAATTCCCGGACGGCTCGGAGAGGCCAGTAGCCTTTGCGTCTCGGTCACTAACCTCAGCCGAGCGTAACTACACCCAGATTGACAGGGAGGCCCTCAGCCTAGTGTGGGGAGTGATAAAGTTCAACCACTATCTGCACGGGCAGAAGTTCACCTTGCTGACTGACCACCAACCACTTGTCTCCATCTTTAATCCAAAGAAGGGCGTTCCGGTGATGACTGCGCAACGGCTACAAAGATGGTCCCTTTTTCTAGGGGCGAACCAATATGAAATCGAGTATAAGAGCACGAAACAGCATGGAAACGCTGATGGGCTATCACGCCTGCCACTGACTACTGCAGAGGAAGCACCAGCAGTGGATCCTGTCGAAATATTTCATTCGACTATAATTGACCGCTTGCCAGTAACTAACGCCGATATAGAGAAGGAGACCCGAAATGACCCGACACTGTCTCGGGTATATGACTTGACGGTGAAGGGATGGCCAACACATGGCGACTCACTGTTGCCAGCATTCTCATCCAGAAGAGAACAGCTGTCAGTATGCCAGGGGACCATGATGTGTGGATCCCGAGTGGTAATTCCACCCAAGTTAAGGGAGAGAGTGCTCAATGAGCTTCACGAAGGTCATCTGGGAGGGGTGAAAATGAAAAGCCTTGCTAGGGCTTATGTGTGGTGGTCGGGGATCGATCAGCAAATCGAGGACCTAACAAAGAGCTGCTCAGGATGCCAGAAGGTCCAAAATACACCACCACATGCCCCTCTACACCCATGGGAGTGGCCCTCATCTCCATGGCAACGGGTGCATATTGATTTTGCTGGTCCATTCATGGACTCAATGTTTTTAATAGCCGTGGATGCGCACTCGAAATGGCCTGAGGTCATCAAAATGTCCTCCACCACCACGGAGAAAACTATTGCAGTCCTACGGACCATTTTTGCCAGGAACGGCTTGCCAGAGCAGATTTGCTCTGATAACGGACCACAGTTTGTGTCCGAAGAGTTTCGAAGATTTATGAAAAGGAATGGGGTAAGGCATTACACATCCGCCCCGTATCATCCAGCCACAAATGGATTGGCTGAGAGGTTCGTACAAACCTTTAAAAAAGCAGTAAAGGCCATGTGCGATGACGACATTCCACTGCAGCATAAGGTGGACAATTTCCTGTTAGCCTACAGAAATGCGACACATGCAGTCACCAACCAGGCCTCAGCCATTATGTTCTTTAACCGAAGGTTGAGATCTCGTCTGGATTTGCTCAGACCAAATGTACAAAGAGATGTTGAGAGTAAGCAATTCCAGCACATCAATGAGAAGCCGACAAGGAGCTTCAATGTAGGGCAACCAGTCTTGGCCCGCGACTACCGAACAGAGAAATGGCAACCAGGAACGATATGCACACGGCAGGGGCCACTAATGTACACAGTGGACGTTGGGGAGAGCATCGTGAGATGCCATGCTGACCAGATCCTAGAGTCACAGGAACAAGTCAACCCCATGCCTCGCCCATACGTACCTGGTGATGAACCCGACGTACAGGTAGCATCTACCCCAGAAACAGTAGCATCGGAAGCTGGTGAACCAACCGACGACAGGGGGCCAGAATCGCCTCCGCACCAAGAGCAAGGCACTCGGGAAAGGCGCTATCCAGAAAGGATCAGGAAGCCTCCCCAAAGACTGAATTTATAAATAGACTATTTTCAGCTAATGTTGCATGTTAAAAGTGTTAATTGTAATTAGTTTGATATTTAATTGTTAAATGAGTGTTATGGTACTGTTAATCTAAAAGGAGAGGAATTGTAATGTATGTACCTTTAAGGGGAGAACTACTTTCTACAGCTCATGTATACTGTAGTACCGGCAGTGACCACACCTGTATATAACGCTGAGTAGTAATCTGTTGTTTCAGTTGCAGTTTGAACCACGCTGAGTAAACACCTGTTGTACCGTTCTCTGCAGTCCTTTTCTTATTATTACATGGACGTAACACTTATCCAATTCGCATTTGAAAGCCACGATTGAATCTGCCTCCACCACCCTCTCAGGCAGTGCATTCCAGATCATAACCACTCGCTGCGTAAAAACATTTTTTCTCATGTCGCCTTTGGTTCTTCTGCCAATCACCTTAAATCTGTGTCCTTTGGTTCTCGACCCTTCCGTCAATGGGAAGAATTTCTCTCTATCTGCTCTGTCTAGACCCATGATTTTGAACACCTTTATCAAATCTCCTCTCAATCTTCTCTGCTCGAAGGAGAATAACCCCAGCTTCTCCAGTCTATCCATGTAATTGAAGTCCCTCATCCCTGGAATAATTCTTGTAAATCTTTTCTGCACCCTCTCTAAGGCCTTCACATCCTCCCTAAAGTGCAGTGCTCAGAATTGGACACAATACTCCAGTTGAGGCCGAACCAGTGTTTTATAAAGGTTCATCATAATTTCCACGCTTTTGTACTCTATACCTCTATTCATGAAGCCCAGGATCCCATAAGCTTTTTTAACTGCTTTCTCAACCTGCGCTGCCACCTTCAACGATTTGCGATGCATTGATGGGACAGAATTGAACTTGAACAAAACAAAGTTATAGCTTTGACCTTTCATCTCTAGAACTCACACCGAACTCATCCTAAGCTTAACCATCACCCACACCCTCTTCTTGATTTTCTCCTACTCTTTTCACCCTAAGTGGTGTCTTGGATTATGGACTTTGGCCCATCTGTCCAATAGACTGCCTCTCAAACATTGATAGAGAGAAAAAAAAGAAAGACATGCATTTATATAGCGCCTTTCACGTCCACCGGATGTCCCAAAGCGCTTTACAGCCAATGAAGTACTTTTTGGAGTGTAGTCACTGTTGTAATGCAGGAAACGCGGCAGCCAATTTGCGCACAGCAAGCTCCCACAAACAGCAATGTGATAATGACCAGATAATGTTTTAGGTGTTGGTTGAAGGATAAACATTGACCAGGACACCGGGGAGAATGCTCCTGCTCTTCTTTGAACGGTGCCGTGGAATCTTTTACGTCCACCTGGGAGAGCAGGCGGGGGCTCGGTTTAACGTCTCATCCGAAAGACGGCACCTCTGACAGTGCGGCACTCCCTCAGCACTGCACTGGGAGTGTCAGCCTAGATTTTTGTGCTCAAGTCTCTGGAGTGGGACTTGAACCCACAACCTTCTAGACTCAGAGGCAAGGGTGCTGCCCACTGAGATTGCAGTCTCCTCTTTGTCCAGCTGTATGGGTCCAAAGTACAATGAATTTGGGCAGACTTCCTGCAGTCTCATAACTGCAGTGCACACCAGCCCACAGTTCAGAATCAGATGGCACTAACTCTCACTCAGAGAGGATGGTTGGAGCGGGACACAGAAATCATATAGTGCAAGAGGGTTCGAGTACAGGAGCAAGGATGTCTTGCTGCAGTTGTACAGGGCCTTGGTGAGACCACATCTTGAGTATTGTGTGCAGTTTTGGTCGCCTTACCTGAGGAAGGATGTTCTTGCCATGGAAGGAGTGCAGCGAAGATTCACCAGACTGATACCTGGGATAGCAGGAATGACGTATGAGGAGAGATTGGGTCGATTGGGCTTATACTCGCTGGAGTTTAGAAGAATGAGAGGGGATCTCATTGAAACTTATAAAATTCTGACAGGCCTGGACAGACTAGATGCAGGAAGGATGTTCCTGATGGCCGGGGAGTCCAGAACCAGGAGTCACAGTCTAAGGATAAGGGGTAAGTCATTTAGGACTGAAATGAGGAGGAATTTCTTCACCCAGAGAGTGGTGAACCTGTGGAATTCTCTGCCACAGAGGGCAGTGGAGGCCAATTCATTAAATATATTCAAAAAAGAGTTGGATATATTTCTTAAGGCTAAAGGGATCAAGGGATATGGGGAGAAGCCAGGGACAGGGTACTGAATTTGGATGATCAGCCATGATCGCATTGAATGGCGGAGCAGGCTCGAGGGGCCGAATGGCCTACTCCTGCTCCTATCTTCTATGTTTCTATGGTCACAGTGTGGGGTGCTGCTCGGAGGTCGAATTGTAATCTTGTCCCCCCACAGGAGACAGAGCCTTAAAATTAGAGATAGGTGAAGGTAGGATGTCAGGAGGCACTTCTTCACACAAAAGGTAGTAGGAATCTGCAGCTCTCTCCCCCAAAAAGCTATGGCGGCTGGGGTGGGTGTCAAATGGAAATTTCAAAACTGAGATTGATAAATTTTTGTTAGGCAAGGGTATTAAAGGTTACGGAACCAAAGCGGGTAGAGGGAGTTAAGATACAGATCAGCCGTGATCTAACTGAATGGCAGCACAGGCTCGAAGGGCTGAATGGCCTCCTCCTGTTCCTACGTTCCTGGGGCTGAGCCTCCGACACTCCAGCCCTCCCTCAGTAGCGCACTGTGGTGTCAGCCTAGGTCAAACAGAAGCCACGGTACAGTATATACAATTGCCCGATTGGTCACTGCATCAGCCCCTTTCCCCTTCGCTTTCAATAAATGTTCAGCCAGCATTGCTTCTTTCCTTTTTTATGTTGTTTGAGAACAAAATGAAAATACAAAGCTATACAACATGCACGTGACAGCTCTTTACATAATATACATCTGACAGTAAAAAAATCATTCAAGGTCAAATCTCTGATAGAAAGGAGAAGCTTTGCAATCAGCACGAAACAACATGAAATATCAGGACATTTCTCCCCTTTATAAATACATAAACCGTGTCAAAATTTACAATACAACATATATATGATTGATACAAAGTGCACACTTAATTAAAGAGGCACTACCCCCCTCGGGCTGGCTGGGGTCTAACCTCGTTTGGGATCTCACTACCCCCTCTCGGGCTGGTTGCGTTCTAACTTCATTGAGGTGCTCACATTTTGAGATTGTCTAACAGAAGAAAGAATTAAACTTAAGGAGACACTGTGGCAAGGAATGTTTTGGCTTGCAAGCTCAAAAAACTCCCGTTGTAGAGCAAACTAAGAAATTGGTCTCGGGGCCCGTGGACTGGCTGGAGAAACCTCAGCTCCCAATCTCCCTGCTAAAATGATCTCCGCTCGAAGGTGCAAGTGCGTAAGTGTTCGCTCAGTGGTGTTGTCCACCCAGAGAATCAGAGAAACTTACAGCACAGAAGGAGGCCATTCGGCCCATCATGTCCGTGCCAGCCGACAAAGAGCTCTCCAGCCTCATCCCACTTTCCAGCTCTTGGTCCGTAGCCCTGTAGGTTACGGCACTTCCAAGTGCATATCCAAGTACTTTTTAAATGTGACAAGGGTTTCTGCCTCTACCACCCTTTCAAGCAGTGAGTTCCAGACCCCCACCACCCTCTGGGTGAAAAAAGTTCTCCTCAAATCCCCTCTAATCCTTCTACCAATTACTTTAAATCTATGCCCCCTGGTTATTGACCTCTCTGCTAAGGGAAACAGGTCCTTCCTATCCACTCGAACATACACCACCAACACTCACCACCTAGCCTGGCATTAAAGATAAGAATGAGGTACTGGAGGGAGACCACCAGTACCTGTGGAATTGGGCCCCGGTGAGAGTTAGGCCCTTCAAGAGAGGCTATTTCAGAAAAAGAAAAGTAAGACTTGCATTTCTATAGCGCCTTTCACGACCACCGGACGTCTCAAAGCGCTTTACAACCATTGAAGTACTTTTGAAGTGGAGTCACTGTTGTAATGTGGGAAACGCGGCAGCCAATTTGCGCACAGCGAGCTCCCACAAACAGCAATGTGACAATGACCAGATAATCTGTTTTTGTTATGTTGGCTGAAGGATAAATATTGGCCCAGGACACCGGTGAGAATTCCCCTGCTCTTCTTTGAAATAGTGGCCATGGGATCTTTTACGTCCATCCGAGAGAGCAGACGGGGCCTCGGTTTAACGTCTCATCTGAAAGACGGCACCTCCGACAGTGCGGCACTCCCTCAGCACTGCACTGGGAGTATCGGCCTAGCTTTATGTGCTCACGTCTCTGGAGTGGGGACTTGAACCCACAACCTTCAGACCGGTGCCAACAGTTATCAAGTAGCATTAAGCTGGAGCCTCTTAGTAGGGATCGAAACCCTTTATATCGTTTATAGGTTAACCCACAGTGCAGAACAAGCGGTCACCTGCCAGTTGACGATTTGAAATATCCAATAAGCATCACTGGACCGAAAAGCTGGTCACATTTTTGGACGTGAACTACAGGAACAAAAAAATGTTTTTTTTGTTTTAGGTTGTGAACAGGGATAATGCTCCGTTAATACAAACTCAGGTCCACTGTACATACACACAATTCAGAACTCATTATCTGGGGCACTCACCTAGTAACTCAAAAACAACCATTACAGCATAGATGATAGTTGGATGGTCAGTGCTTTTTTTTTTAAATGATGGGACGGGGGTGATTGGCAACCGCTAGTCAGAGTGCTACTGATCTCGACACTGGGACCCATAAGCCGCCACTAGATCACGGTCACAGCCTCGCTGCAGGGCGAAGGCTGCCCAGGTCTGGACGTTCTCATGGCTCCCTCACAATTGCTCCAGCTTCGTGCTATTTCTACTGGGATCGGATTAATTACACCAACAGGGGAGCCACAGCCTTGCTGCTGGACCACTCCAGACAGGGAGCGGACACCCATTATCACGATATCGATGTGGTAGCACGGACGGTGGGCAGGAGTTTCCGCTCGGTTGCGCAATTCGCCCGAAAGCGGCCAAACCGGCGTAAAATGGTCGAGGGATTTCAGGCGCAGATTTCGGCCGCCGCTAAATCGAGTTTCTGCAATCTTTTGCGCTGGTTTTTTTAAAAATCGGGCTGGAAGTCGAGCCCGCCCACAAAACTGGCCACCCCCCCCACCCCCACCCCCACCCCCCAAAGCCAAGATAATCACGTTTCCGCTAATCGCGCCTGTTTCTGGGCCTTCGCGGAGACTCCAAAAATGAAGCTTTTTTTAGGTGGAAGGACACTAATAGGCACCCCTTAAAAACATTTTTTGTCAATTTACTAAGAAACTGACACCAATGTAACTAGTAAATGGTAAAACGTATCGTTCTTTAAAAAAGAAATTTTCAGTCATTTAAAATCGGGTTACTCACAGATGGTGGATTAAAAAGGCTTAATTCTTGTGATAAAAGATAGAGAGAACCAGATAGAGAGAAACTATTTCCGCTGGTTGGGGAGTCTAGGACTAGGGGGAAGAGTCTAAAAATTAGAGCCAGACCTTTCAGGAGTGAAGTTCGGAAACACTTCTACACACAAAGGGTGGTAGAAGTTTGGAACTCTCTTCCGCAAACGGCAATTGGTCAATTGTTAATTGTAAATCTGAGATTGATAGCTTCCTGTTAACTAAAGGTATTGAGGGATATGGGCCAAAGGTGGGTATATGGAGTTAGGTCACAGATCAGCCATGATCTCATTGAATGGCGGAGCAGGCTCGAGGGGCCGAATGGCCTCCTCCTGTTCCTATAAACCCATTTTCAGCTGTATTAATAAAACTGCACCAGGTTACCACTCTTAGATATACCAGGAATATTTTTTAATGCAAATTTTTTTTTTTTTTTACATTACGTTCGAAAACGTTGCCCGATCGCGCTGGTCCATGGGAGATTTTACATTCGCCGATATGCAAATGAGTTTGAGCGGAAACTCGAGCCCATAAAAAATAAGCGCTTCTGAAAACGAGCCCAATTTTGAGCGCAGTTTACGCCCGGATTGCCGATTGCGCCCGAAGCAGAAACTCTTGGCCAACGACTCTCGTTCGGGGGGGAACGCAGCTCTGTGATGTCAGGGTCGCCAGCAGTGTGCATCACCGGCTATGCTGCAAAGCTCCAATTGATATTCTCGCACTGTGACATTGCTGCCTCTGCACAGCAAAACCACTGGAGGTGGCACTAAAGTAGGCTGAGCCAACGTGCTTTGGGAAGGGGGGCAGGAATTGGGTGGATCGGTGTGTCCAATTTCTATCCCTTCACCATTGGGACCTGGGGTTGAGTCCAATTCAGAAGGAGAAGACAAACGTCTCCTCCTCCAGTCCGCAGTTGTGTGTCCCGAGTGAACCGTGATTGGGTGGCGAGAACTAAATTCCTGATTATCACTAGGACTATACCAACACTATCTGGGCAAGCCTGTGCTCAAAGGCCAAGGGATATAGGATGCAGGAAACAGAAATAGTGAGGTGGAGCTTCCAACCTGCATTTGGGACTTGGGGACCAGAGAACTCCTGGCCAAAGGACATCGGCCTTGGAACTTGAACTCTGTTTCGCTCTCACCACAGATGCTGACATGCT
This sequence comes from Somniosus microcephalus, assembly GCF_052327205.1. Classification (NCBI taxonomy): domain Eukaryota; kingdom Metazoa; phylum Chordata; class Chondrichthyes; order Squaliformes; family Somniosidae; genus Somniosus; species Somniosus microcephalus. The sequence goes on along the minus strand of NC_141017.1, from coordinate 23,862,751 downwards.
GAGCGTTTCGCCAGCATTTTCTGTTTTTTAACTCCACCCTGTGTTCTACATCAGCTGAGGCACTGCGGCTGGGAGCAAAGCTGGCAGCAAAGCTGGCAAACGTTAGTTCACCCCTGACCGAGAATCCACGAGGGACTGGAAGATAAAATGGAGAGTCCAGTTGCCTGACCCTGAGGCACTTACTCAAAGACAGCACTATTCAGCTTGGGATGGTAACCCAAAGGCAGAATGAAGACTGACTCAATAGAGCTGCTTTGAGTGTGATTTGGAAGTTCACCCCACTGAGCTCTGTTGAGTGCATCTGGACATCTTTTTTGTTTATGGGACGTGGGTGTCGCTAGCTAGGCCTGCATTTATTGCCCATCCTTAATTGCCTTTGAGTGGCTAGGTCATTTCAGAGGGCAGTTAAGAGTCAATCACATTGCTGTGGGTTTGGAGTCACATATAGGCCAGAATGGATAAGGACAGCAGATTTCCAGATGGGTTTTTATGACAATCTGGTAATTTAATGGTCACCATTATTGATACATAGCTTTTTATTCCAGATTTATTTAATTGACTTAATTTAAATTCCACAGCTGCTGTGGTGGGATTTGAACTCATAGTCTCCAGATCATTAGTCCAGACCTATTGGTTTACTAGTCCACGAACATAACCACTGTGCCACCATTCCCGACTGCCATATTTAAAGCTGTATCTGGGACAGCTGCTATTGATTGTGGTAAGTGAGAACCCATTCATAGTAGCTCCACGGTGAGGCTAATATCACTAATTACTTCTACTCACCCAAAGATAAGTAATAAATTGCTGAGTTTCTACAACCTTCCAATTCATAGGCAAGAGTACGACCAACTGAGCCAAGCTGACACCAGTGAAAGGTGGTTCAAAATAGCACGGAACAGTTGGGTGTAAGACCAACCAACAAATCATGGACTCGAGGTCTTGCCACATTGACGTTGCTGGTTTTGGTTCTAGATCTTTACAGATACCCACTGAGAAAGACCAGAGAGTCCAGGTTGACGCTGGCCTATTGCCTGGCGAGACCTGTTACCCTAATCTCGGGACAACCTTATTTGAACTTAACTAATGAATTGGAATAACAAGTGCTGGCTCAGCCTGCATCCTTATAATATGATCGACTTGGATCAGTCCCTGAAACAATAAAGGATCCGGATACAACTTCCAACTTAACAATTCCAGTGTCGAGCTGTGTCTGTCGTGGACATTTTCTAACATCATTGAGCTGCTGCTCAACAACAAGAAGGAGATCGCACTTTGAACAGAGACGCTGTTGCTATTTAATAGTCTCAGCCATTCAGGCTAACTACTCTCCATATTCCACATCTCTACAGCCGTGTTTCTCCATGTTCTTTTTGCCCCTCAGTGGGACTGACTAAATTGTTCCTTTCGTGAAGTGACAATTTCTCCGTTGATCGTACAGTATTCCGTTCAAAAGCCTTGAACAACGCTGCATTTACGGCGTGCGGGCTAGGTCTGGTTGGTGTGCTTTGGTAGCTCTGGTGACTACTGGTCCCATGGGGAACCTGTTGGTCAAAGTTATTTAACACTCCTGGCTGACACTGCAATGCTTTAATGTCTAGAACCCCTGACTTGCTCCAGATTTCACCCTTGCCATTGACTGAAACGTAACTCTTCACGATACATCCATTGAAGGTGGAATTTTGATCAAAACCATTACGCTTCTGCCATGGAGGTCCTGGATCACTAACTTGATGTGAATGCTCTTGGCCGTTGACTTGCTGCTCGTTGGCCTGAATCGCTCTTACTTTCAAGCGGAGCTTATGTGGAAGAGCTGTTGCTTTGACCTCCTGGTGTGCGCCAGAATGCACAACAGTCTCAAAGCCAAGACTCTCAACTTTCTCTTGACTGTCACTGTCAGAACCTTCAGAAAGGGTACAGTCTGCTACCTTATCCATGGTAATATTGGAATGTGTGATCATGCCTTGATCAGACACTCGTGGAGCCTCAATAACAGAACAGGGAGTAAAGGAGCATTCCAATGGCTCCTGCTTCTCAATCGTAAAGTTCTGGGAGATGGAATGTTGAGGAAACTCGCCGTCGGGACTTTGGGATCCAGGTCGTTCAGCCACCTCATTCTTGCTAGTGGAATGATGGGAATTTGTATGTTCCAACACACCGAATGACTCGATGACTGAATGCTCGAAAGCAGACCTCCTCGAAGTCTCGGTAACAGACTCCTTCGACAATGAATGGCCTTGCATCTTCTGCGCCTCAGTGTGTGAAAGTTCATGAGCATACCGTTGAGTGACGTCACTCGGACCACTTGAGGAAGGTGCTTCGTGTAGGCCATTGACAGTGAGCGACTTTGCAGAAACGGCGTGTCCCATCAACTGTGCGTAATCTACCCCATGGTTTGTATGGGCTGTTTGGTTAGGTTGGGGCACAGACGATGAAAGACGAAAGTCCTGCAGTTGGGCAGAATGAGTCTGAACATCTTCTCCACACCCTTGTGCCCCGTACTGAATAATGTCCCGGGGCGCAAGGTTGTACTTAGCTGGCTCCTTGTAACTTATGAATTCTATATCATCACAGCTCCTTAGCAAAGCTGCTGCCTCGCCTCCTCCATAGGTGACTTGCACACTCACAACCTCCTTAATGTCTTTCATCAGGTCTCTGTCCATTGAGCTGTTGTCTTGCTTGACGTCCCCGTGAATCATGGGCTCTGGGCTGTCTCCGGTGCTCGACGAGCCGTCAGAAACATCCGAGAGAGAGCCCCGGGGTGAATACTTGCTCATGGGCGTGAATCCGCTCCCTCTGCTCGAGAACTCGGCCTCCGAAGAATCAGAGTTGAGGAGCACGGTGGAGCTGTTTGAATAGCTGCTGTAATAAGAGCTGATCGAGGCTCCAGCCAGCTGGCGGCTCTTCTCAGTGTACATAGCAGTGGTTATAAGCCCAAATCTCAGCTTCAGAGCCAACAGTTCCGATTTCAGCCGGACATTTTCCTCATTGAGTGCCAGGACCCGGTTCTCCAAGACCATGTCGCTGATCCGCCTCTTCTCCCGTGATCTTTTGGCAGCTTCGTTGTTCTTGCGCCTCTTCTCCCAGTAGCTGGCGTCTTTCTTCTCATCGGAGATGAACTCGCGCTTCCGCCGGCCGGAGAAGCTGGGCTTGCTTTTGCCTGTCCGGTTTCTCTGGGCCAGCCCTTCGTTGTAAGTGCCGAGAGTCTCCGAGACGCAGAGCGATGAGGAGCCGAGGTTCTCCATCTCCGAGTAGTAGCCAGATTCCATTGTAGGCCCCAGGCAACTCAAGCGAGCTTGCTGGTGGAGATGTTTGGAGTTTTCTTCCAAGACTTCTAAGACTCGATTCTGAGACCAATGTTTCCTGCCATTTTGAAATGATGTCAACTTCCTTCAATAGGCCTAAGATGAAGAAAAAACATATCGACTTTAACATTTATTCAGATATTCCTCATTGAGCTGCTACTAACAGAGAAAACATCACCCCCTGTGCTCGCTGACCTACATTGGCTCCCGGTTAAGCAGCGCCTCCATTTTAAAATTCTCATCCTTGTTTTCAAATCCTTCCATGGCCTCACCCCTCCCTATCTCTGTAATCTCCTCCAGCTCTACAACCCCCTGAGATCTCTGCGCTCCTCTAATTCTGGCCTCTTGAGCATCCCCGATTATAAATCGCTCCAGCATTGGCGGCCGTGCCTTCAGCTGCCTAGGTCCCAAACTCTGGAATTCCCTCCCTAAACCTCTCCGCCTCTCTCTCGCCTCCTTTAAGACTCTCCTTAAAACCTACCTCTTTGACCCAGCTTTTGGTCATCTGCCCTGATATCTCCTTATGTGGCTCGGGGTCAAATGTTTTGTTTGATAACGCTCCGGTGAAGCACCTTGGGATGTTTTACTATGTTAAAGGCGCTACATAAATACAAGTTGTTGTTGTTGGAACACAAGAGGGACCAATAGGGAATGACTCTGTTCAGGGAATCCAAAACTAGGGGACGCAATATTACAATTTGAGCTAAACAAGCAGATTGCAAATTCAGAAATCAGCCAGGTCCTGAATGCTTTCCAATCACTTCTGCTGGGAGGTCAACGGGTGTGGACATCGGGCGCGGGCAGTATCAGGGTCAACCGCGATGCCGCAATGGCCAAATAGCTCACAGCCTAGGCTCGCACACAAGCAATGACCACTTGGAAGGAACCAGCAAGGAGTCTGCTTCCTCAGGATGGGGGCAGAACAAAAAGGGATGAATAGGGAGAGGAGGCTGTGTGAGACAAGGGGAGGGGGGGAGAAGGGTTCTCAGCAGGAGTGCTTAGGAAGGATGTGATTGCATTGGAGAGGGTGCAGAGGAGATTAACCAGGATGTTACCTGGGCTGGAGCGCTTCAGCTATGAAGAGAGACTGGACAGGCTGGGGTTGTTTTCCTTAGAGCAGAGAAGGCTGAGGGGAGACCTGATTGAGGTGTACAAAATTATGAGGGGCACAGATAGGGTAGATAGAAAGGAACTTTTCCCCTTAGTAGAGGGGTCAATAACCAGGGGGCATAGTTTCAGGATAAGGAGCAGGAGGTTTAGAGGGGATTTGAGGAAAAACTTTTTCACCCAGAGGGTGGTTGGAATCTGGAACTCTCTGCCTGAAAGGGTGGTAGAGGCAGGAACCCTCACAACATTCAAGAAGCATTTAGATGAGCACTTGAAACGCCATAGCATACAAGGCTACGGACCAAGTGCTGGAAAATAGGATTAGAATAGACAGGGCTTGATGGCCGGCGTGGACACGATGGGCCGAAGGGCCTCTTTCTGTGCTGTATAACTCTAGGACTATGTTAGAGAAAGCTAGGGACACGTCTGTACCATCACAAAAAGGGTTGTGCGAATATAGAACAGTGCCCCAGAATGCCATTGGTGCAAAGCCAACTGAGGTGTCTTAAAGGGAGAGAGATCATTGGGATTAAAGGGTATGGAGATAGGGCCAGGAAACTGGGGACAAAGAAATACAGAGCTGCCATGGCCAACCAAATATCAGAGCAAGATTGCTGGATGAGTCCAGGGTGAGAGAAAGCCATGCAGGGCCTTGGTCCACCCACAGTCCATGTCCGATTATTCTATTGTGAACTTCTCCTCCCTGCCTTTCTGGTTAAGCAGTAGACTAACAGAAGGGAAGACTAGGCCCCGGTACAGAGAGAGGCAAAGGGAAGAACAGAAAAAAGTGGAAATGTTCGACATGGACAGCAGGTCAGTCAGGTTCTGGAAAGGGACAAGATGGGTTAACATTGTGGGTCGGGAGTCTTCAATCGAACCAATCAGGGCCTCAACAGAACCTCTTTAAAGATGCTGAGAATCACATCAGTTTATAGGGAAAGAGAGAGAGAGACAGAGAGATAGAGAGCGAAAAATAGAAAGAGAAAAAGAGCGAGAAAAGAGTGAGAAAGAGGGAGAAAGAGAGAGGGAGAAAAAAAGAGAGAGAGAGAGAGAGAAAGAGAAAGAGAGAGAAAAGAGAGAGGAAATCAGGGAGAGAAAAGAGTGAGAGAGAGAGAGAGCGAGGGAGAAAAATAGAACGAGAGAGAAAGAGAGAAACAGAGAGAGAAGAGAGAAAAAGATATGAAAGACAGAAGGTGAAAAAATACAGGGGAAATTAGTAAATTAGGATAAAAAGGGAAAAAAAGAGAGAAAAATTAAAAGATAGTTTGGCTTCCTCAAAGTTTCAAAGCAATGACAGCACTCAGTTGACCAGCGGCAGTATTCACTGTTAAGGGTGGGCCTTGAGCAAGCACTCACATCACATCCAAGCAAGGCCAGCGTGAGACCAAGATAAAAAGTCCACCTTAACCCAGAAAGGGAAGTAAGCTCACCTCCTTGATTCCGCCCCAAAGCAAGCTTCCACGGCTGCTGGGCCTGAACATGCGTGTCGTGGACAACACGGAAAGGGATCAGCCTCAGCACTCTCACAAGTAACACTTAAACACACTGAAATAGGTCAGGGGACAATGAATATTCAGCAGCTTACAGTCAAAGAAAGACTGGCGTCGATACAGCACCGTATGTCTCAAAGCACTTTACAGTCAATGAAGTACTTTTGAAGTGTAGTCACTGTTGTAACGTGGGAAACGCAGCAGCCTATTTGCGCATAGCAAGCTCCCACAAACAGCAATGTGATAACGACTAGATAATCTGTTTTTGTTATGTTGGTTAAGGGATAAATATTGGGCCCAGGACAGCAGGGAGAACTCCCCTGCTCTTTTTTGAAATAGTGCCTGGAGTGGGACTTGAACCCACAACCTTCTGACTCAGAGGAGAGAGTGCTACCAACTGAGCCATGGCTGACGCTGAAGCAAAGCAAAGCACAGCAAATAAAGCAGTAAAGCAAAGTGTGTTGTGTACGTTTTTCAAATAAGATCACACCAAACGGTAAATGATATTGAGCAGAGATTCCCCCAGCACCCTATAATCAAGAGGAAACAGAATAGAGATTTTATATATCTATATATATAAAGGAATCGATCTGTCTGTCTGTCTGTCTGTCCTTCTGTCCTCACGTGTGCGTCTGTCCGGCTATGCGCTCGAAAGTTATAGAGCGTACCTACGCGCGCGTTACCTCCAAAGAAAGCTTACGCTTCTGGGACGGTCGGACGAAAATTGTTCGCGCCTTATGCAAAAAACCTTCAAAATTAAACTCATTATCTGCTACTTAGCATTGATTGACTGACGTCAAGGTTCCACCAATCCTGTGCCGTCACGATTGACCAATCCTACAGTACAGTCCCCTGATGGTTGGCCAATCGGTGTGTGTGTGTGGGCGGGACTAATCGTTTTCATCTCAGGGATGTGGCAGCCATTGTTTCACTGCTTCCAGCTCAAACTACTTTGATCATCCAGCTTTGAAAAAGTTAGTATCTCTTTTAAAAATAACATAAGATTTACCAAAAACGTTTTATAAGTACTTTCACTTTCATCTTTCAAGGTATTAAAAGGTAGAAATGTTGCCCGGCAGCAGATTGAGAGAGGGACACAGACAGGGCCCAAAAGCCTGGGACTCGATTTAAAATGTTGCCCGGCAGCAGATTCACAGAGGGACACAGACAGGCCCCAAAGCCTCGCACTCGATTTAAACCGCCTGGCCCAAAACAGCCCTGGCAAAACCGGGCTCCCCCAGCTAGTATATGTATATAAACACAGTGATTCCTGGGATGAGAGGGCTGTCCTATGATGAGAGATTGTGTAGAATGGGCCGATACTCTCTGGAGTTTAGAAGAATGAGAGGTGATCTCATTGAAACATACAAGATTCTGAGTGGGATTGACAGGGTAGATGCCGAGAGGTTGTTTCCCCCTGGCTGGAGTGTCTAGAACTAGGGGGCATAGTCTCAGGATAAGGGGTCGGCCATTTAAGACCGAGATGAGGAGGAATTTCTTCACTCTTTTGGTTCATAGGGTTCACTCAGAGGGTTGTGAATCTTTGGGATTCTCTACCCCAGAGGGCTGTGGATGCTGAGTCTTTGAGTACATTCAAGGCTGAAATCGATAGATTTTTGGGCTCTCGGAGAATCAAGGGATATGGGGATCGGGCGGGAAAGTGGAGTTGAGGTCGATGATCAGCCATGATCTTATTGAATGGCGGAGCAGGCTCGAGGGGCCTTGTGGCCGACTCGTGCTCCTAATTCTTATGTTCCTATGAACCAAAAGAATGCTGGTGGAAGCTGGCTGATGTTATCTTGTGACAAAGCCTGGGTTACAAGAAATGTAGGTCAGTAGCATTAACTGGACCAGTGCGTGCAATAATGCTTTCGGCTAAAAATACACTCTGTGTTGTTTGGTCCCAGAGCGGTGGGGGGGGGGGGGTTGGTGGTGGTGGGGGGGCGGCTACATTCTTATGACCCCGGGTCATTCATAGAATATTTTGAATTAAAAATGTTTAAAAATATCAATTAAGTTCTGCCCGCTGGCTGAATCCAGATTCAATCCAGGCACTGCGTGAGCCGGTCTCACCCGGGATGGTGATCGGGACGCTGCAGCTGGCTTGGGGGGGGGGGGGGGGGGGGAGGGGTGTCGGAGAAGGGTACAACTCGGCCGGCAGTCCTGCTCCGATCGCAGGAAGCGTGTGCGGGCACCGGGTGAGGCTGGGGATTGGTCTCCGCGTCCCGACGAGGACTGTATTGTAATGTACTTGAACAAACTTTTATGAATGAAGTATATTTTTTGAAACTAAAAAAAAAAATTGGTCTTCGCATCCCGAGGCTTAGCATCCATCCTCACACAGGCGAGATCGCTGCCCGCTGAACCGCATAATCTCCACCTACTCGTCTCTCTTCATCCAGGGAAACTGCCAAGGGCCAATGACGCAAGTGTTTGTTAGCCCTGGCCTGAGCGTGTGTGAACAAACACAGATCCCAAAGGCAGTGCAGTCCAGCGCCGTGTGTTTCGGTGTGGTTTTTTTTTGGACAGGTTCCCTGCCTGGAAGAAATCAGTACACAAATGAGTGCCTCTGCTTTTATGCCAAGATTAGCGGTGCCCTAGATAGATTTTTTTCTTCTTCTCGGCGGCTGCGATTTATCAGACGCGCACTTTAGCGCCAGGAAGTAATGTAAACGGCACTAAACACAATAAGCTACATTGAAGGGTTAGAATGTCAGCCTGTTCAGGGGCTCCAGCCAGAACAGCACAACTTCAACAAGCAGCCAAGGCTCATGGCAACAAATTATCTCACTGAGGTGATTCGATGGGGAGGGGGTGCGGACGCTGGAGAGGGGCGTCTGCTCAAAAGGAGTCCCTTTATTTGGGGGGGGGGGGGGGGAGCCTGACACGCCCCGAAACCATCACTGCCCGTAAAAGTCTCACAAAGAAAAAACAAACAGTGAGAACTACACATAAGCAAAGAGTTTCTGTGTGACTGATACAGTGTATACACTGTCTTCCCTCAGCGACACATCCAGTCCAGAGAGTCTAGGTACAGACTGGCAACAGCCAAGGCTTAAATACTGGGATAAAAACAGAAAAATGCTGGAAATACTCAGCAAGTCAGGCAGCATCTGTGGAGAGAGAAACAGAGTTAACGTTTCAGGTCGATGACTCTTCGTCCGCGACCTGAAACGTTAACTCTGTTTCTCTCTCCACAGATGCTGCCTGACCTGCTGAGTGTTTCCAGCATTTTTTGTTTTTATTTCAGAATTCCAGCATCCGCAGTATTTTGCTTTTTTAAATACTGGGAAGCTGCCACAACCTGTGCTGACCTCATTGCGAGTCAGTCTATCCGTACCTGACTGCGCATCAACAGAGTATCTCACTACATCAGTATACCTGCAGTTCACTGTGTATCAATTTATATCAGTATCTCAGTGCATCAGTGTAACTTACTGTATCAGTGTAACTGTACCCATTTGTGTATTAATGTAACTGTGCCTGTGCGTCAGTGTAACTGTGCCTGTGTGTCAGTGTAACTGTGTCTGTGTTTTAGCCTGGATTTTATATTAGGGACTACAACGGAAATGTTCCATTTTTAATGAGATGCTGGGCTTCAAAGCTTTGACATTGGTGTAAGATTAGAAGTGAAGTCTCAGTTAACCGTACAAACAATGAGGCCCAGCAGATGGAAAGATTAATCTCAGTGACATTTGGAAACAGTCCCTAAATCTTATCACAGAAATCCAAGTTTCATTACTTCCCACGTTTATCAGCAGCGAGGATCAGCCAGGCTGCAAGAAGGCATTACATCACCACAAAACCATCACTACAGTACACACAGGCTGAAGGTAAACAGCTAGCAGACGTGCATGAATGGTTACATCAGCCCTTGTACTGTAGGGCTACTGTGAGTCTTCATATTAACCCCAGTGTGTAAGCTAGTCAAACCATACAGCAATGAGGACTCCAAGCACTAGATATAGAGTGGGACAGGCTGTGTGTGGGTGATGGAGGAGCTGGTATCTGAGAGTGGGACAGGCTGTGTGTGGGTGATGGAGGAGCTGGTATCTGAGAGTGGGACAGGCTGTGTGTGGGTGACGGAGGAGCTGGTATCTGAGAGTGGGACAGGCTGTGTGTGGGTGATGGAGGAGCTGGCATCTGAGAGTGGGACAGGCTGTGTGTGGGTGATGGAGGAGCTGGTATCCGAGAGTGGGACAGGCTGTGTGTGGGTGATGGAGGAGCTGGTATCTGAGAGTGGGACAGGCTGTGTGAGGGTGATGGAGGAGCTGGTATCCGAGAGTGGGACAGGCTGTGTGTGGGTGATGGAGGAGCTGGTATCCGAGAGTGGGACAGGCTGTGTGTGGGTGATGGAGGAGCTGGTATCTGAGAGTGGGACAGGCTGTGTGTGGGTGATGGAGGAGCTGGTATCTGAGAGTGGGACAGGCTGTGTGTGTGGGTGATGGAGGAGCTGGTATCTGAGAGTGGGACAAGCTGTGTGAGGGTGATGGAGGAGCTGGTATCCGAGAGTGGGACAGGCTGTGTGAGGGTGATGGAGGAGCTGGTATCTGAGAGTGGGACAGGCTGTGTGTGGGTGATGGAGGAGCTGGTATCTGAGAGTGGGACAGGCTGTGTGTGGGTGATGGAGGAGCTGGTATCTGAGAGTGGGACAGGCTGTGTGTGGGTGATGGAGGAGCTGGTATCTGAGAGTGGGACAGGCTGTGAGTGGGTGATGGAGGAGCTGGTATCTGAGAGTGGGACAGGCTGTGTGTGGGTGATGGAGGAGCTGGTATCTGAGAGTGGGACAGGCTGTGTGTGGGTGATGGAGGAGCTGGTATCTGAGAGTGGGACAGGCTGTGAGTGGGTGATGGAGGAGCTGGTATCTGAGAGTGGGACAGGCTGTGTGTGGGTGATGGAGGAGCTGGTATCTGAGAGCGGGACGTGCTGTGTGAGTGGGTGATGGAGGAGCTGGTATCTGAGAGCGGGACGTGCTGTGTGAGTGGGTGATGGAGGAGCTTGTATCTGAGAGTGGGACAGGCTGTGTGTGGGTGATGGAGGAGCTTGTATCTGAGAGTGGGACAGGCTGTGTGTGGGTGATGGAGGAGCTGGTATCTGAGAGTGGGACAAGCTGTGTGTGGGTGATGGAGGAGCTTGTATCTGAGAGTGGGACGGGCTGTGTGGGTGGGTGATGGAGGAGCTGATATCTGAGAGTGGGAGAGGCTGTATGTGGGTGATGGAGGAGCTTGTATCTGAGAGTGGGACGGGCTGTGTGAGTGGGTGATGGAGGAGCTGGTATCTGAGAGCGGGACGTGCTGTGTGGGTGGGTGATGGAGGAGCTGGTATCTGAGAGTGGGAGAGGCTGTATGTGGGTGATGGAGGAGCTTGTATCTGAGAGTGGGACGGGCTGTGTGGGTGGGTGATGGAGCAGCGGTATCTGAGAGCGGGACAAATTCTGATATCCAAAGGGGTACAGTTGCTGGAGAGGGGCAATTCCTCTCTTCCATCAGGCATCTCAGATGGTAAAAACTGCACCAACTTTGCAGGTTTCCTGTGGTTCCCTCTCAGCGTAGGTACTGTACATTGAGTTACAACCTCTCTCACCACACTAGCAGCATCCCTTTAACATTTGATTTCCCCAATGGTAATATTTAACTATCAGGAAGCATAAGTTCCTCTTTCGGATTACACCACAGTCAATTCTATTACATAACCTTTGGCTGTCAAGCTGAGCAAAGCTACGTGCATTTCCTCAGGCAGGCCCATCCTTCACGGAGAGGCCTCTCGCTGTCCTTTGAAGCCAGTGGAATGAAGCTATTTCTGGAAAAACTGGCTTTAGTTTAAATGTCCCAATATCCAGTGCCTCAGTTGCTTTGCTATTTTTACAGACAAATTTATAAGTGACAGCACTGTTTAAGTCACTTCCCTCTACTTAATACCTATTTTTAAGCTAACTAGAGAAATACTTATCGACTTGTGAATCACAGTGCCCTGGTTTCCTAAGTTATCCAAGTCCTTAAGTTAGGTTCATCATAGAAATTTACAGCACAGAATGAGGCCATTCGGCCCATCGTGTCTGTGCCGGCCGACAAAGAGCTCTCCAGCCTAATCCCACTTTCCAGCTCTTGGTCCGTAGCCCTGTAGGTTACGGCACTTCAAGTGCACATCCGAGTACTTTTTAAATGTGATGAGGGTTTCTGCCTCTACCACCCTTTCAGGCAGTGAGTTCCAGACCCCCACCGCCCTCTGGGTGAAAAAAGTTCTCCTCAACTCCCCTCTAATCCTTCTACCAATTACTTTAAATCTATGCCCCCTAGTTATTGACCTCCCTGCTAAGGGAAATCAGTCCTTCCTATCCACTCTATCTAGGCCCTCATAATTTTATACAATTCAAACAAGTCGCCCCTCAGCCTCCTCTGCTCCAAAGAAAACAATCCCAGCCTATCCAATCTTTCCTCATAGCTAAAATTCTCCAGTCCTGGCAACATCCTCGTAAATCTCCTCTGTACCCTCTCCAGTGCGATCGTATCTTTCCTATAATGCAGTGACCAGAACTGTCCGCAGTACTCTAGCTGCGGCCTAACTGGTGTTTTATACAGTTCAAGCATAACCTCCCTGCTCTTATATTCTATACATCACTGTACAAAGGCCTAATGCATCTGTATGAAGTCAGCATTTCAATGGAGGCGTCAGTCGAACCGTAACGCGGCACAACGGAATTTGACGGCGACATTTTGAAACTCTAGAAATAAGAAGGGAAACAAACTGTGAGCGCCGAGCATCAGCCGGAACATGCTGGAAACACACAGCAGGCCAATCAGCATCTGTCGAGGAAGAACCTGCCTCACACCCCCAACAGTTACCGCTCTCTCTCTTTACAGATGCCAGTTGCCTTGTTGTGTAGGTTCAGCATCGCTCAAATCTTTCCCGACTTCCATTTAGAATCCCCCCCACACCCCCGTTTCTGTGACTTCGGAGAAGCGTGCACTTTTTGAACAGTTCATAAAATTATTGTCAAGTTTCACGTTCACATATTACGTCGAATGTACAGGGCATTCAGCCCAACTGATCGTGCCACTGTTTATGCCCCACACGAGCCTCCTCTCTTCATCTCGCCCTAACGGAATAACCTTCTACAGGAAACTCTTTTTTATCCGGCACCGACGGGACCGGCGTGGTGCCGGTTGATCAAAAAGTCTAGATTACATAGAAAACATAGAAACATAGAAGATAGGAGCAGGAGTAGGCCATTCAGCCCCTCGAGCCTGCTCCGCCACTCAATGCGATCATGGCTGATCATCCAAATTCAGTACCCTGTCCCTGCCTTCTCCCCATACCCCTTGATCCCTTTAGCCTTAAGAAATATATCCAACTCCTTCTTGAATATATTTAATGAATTGGCCTCTACTGCCTTCTGTGGTAGAGAATTCCACAGGTTCACCACTCTCTGGGTGAAGAAATTCCTCCTCATTTCTGTCCTAAATAGCCTACCCCTTATCCTTAGGCTGTGACCCCTGGTTCTTTACAGCGAGGTATACTTACTAAGGTACGAGAGCCCTGTACACGGCCACAGGTGCAGGAGCCCCGGTTACACGGCACTTGTGCAGGAACCCCGGTTACACGGCCACAGATTCAGGAACCCCGGTTATACGGCCACTAAATATAAAGTAAAACTTACCTGAACCTACTCCTGCATTTTGCCGGTTAAGAGAGAGTTTCCTGCTATTCCTTTCTCCCTCATGTATTTATCTAGCTTCCCTTTAAATGCTATTTGTGTCTGCGCCTAGTGGTAGCGAGTTCCACATTCTAACCACTCTCTGGGTAAAGTAGTTTCTCCTGAGTTCCCTATTGGATTTATTAGTGACTATTTTATATTAATGACCCCTGGTTGTGGTTTCCCCCACAAGTGGAAACATCTTCTCCACGTCTACCCTATCGAACCCTTTCATCAGTTTCAAGACCTCGATTTGGTCGCTCCCTCGGCCCTCTCAAGGAAAGCGCCCCAGCCTGTTCAACCTTTCCCGACAGCTCGAACTCTGACAAGGGTCTACACCCGAAACGTGACCCGATCCTTTCCCTGTTCAAACGCTGACAGAACACTTTGTGCCTTTTTCCAGTCAGTTCTGTTCACGTAACGTAAAGCCAGAATTTGCATAGCTCTGAAGGTTAGGGAATCCAGGAAACATATGGTGCTGTGTTTATTTTTAGCGAGTAAGGGACTCAAAATAGATTACATTTTGAAGCCAGAATGAATGAGCCTCACTCCGAATGAGCAAGCGTTGAAACATGGGGCAGTTTCACATCAGATGGGGAGCCACACAGAACCTGCATTTATATAGCACCTTTCACAACCTCAAGATGCCCCAACGCGCTTTACAGCTGAGTTTGAAGTGCAGTTACTGTTGTAATGTAGGGAAATGCAGCAGCCAATTTGCGCACAGCAAGCTCCCATAACCAGCACTATGACATGCATAACCTGCTAATCTGCTTTGTTGGCGTTGGTTTCGGGATAATGGTGTCAGAAGAAAAGACTTGCATTTCTATAGCGCACTTTCACGACCTCAGGACGTCCCAAAGCGCTTTACAGCCAATTAATTACTTTTTGAAGTGTGGTCATTGCTGTAATGTAGGAAACACAGCAGCCAATTTGTGCACAGCAAGCTCCCACAAACAGCAATGTGATCATGACCAGATCATCTCTTTTTGTGATGTTGGTTGAGAGATAAATATTGGCCAGGGACACCAGGGAGAACTGCCCCTGCTCTTCTTCGAAATAGTGCCGCGGGATCTTTTATGTCCACCTGCGAGAGCAGACGGGGCCTCGGTTTAACGTCTCATCTGAAGCATGGCACCTCCGACAGTGCGACGCTCCCTCAGCACTGCACTGGGGGTGTCAGCCTGGATTTTTGTGCTCAAGTCTCTGGGGTGGGACCCGAACCCACAAACCTTCTGGCGAGGGTGCTACCAACTGAGCCATGGCTGACACATATCGTGCAAAAGATCCCAAGGCGCTATTCAAAGGACAGTAGGAGAGTCCCAGGTCGAATGTGTGCTTAGTTAGCTGATCGCAGCCCAGGAAACAGAAGGGGGTTATACAATTAGGCTTGGTTTTCCTGTGCTAGAATGGCGGTGGGGAGTGGGGGGGGGAGCTGGGGGAAGAAATTCCACCAGGGTTCCCCACATTGAAATGATGACCAATGACCCCTGCTGGGAAGTATGAGCGGACATCAGCTGAGGAGAGATTGGGTTGATTGGGCTTATACTCGCTGGCGTTTAGAAGAATGAGAGGGGATCTCATTGAAACTTATAAAATTCTAACAGGACTAGACAGACCAGATGCAGGAAGGATGTTCCCGATGGCGGGGGAGTCCAGAACCAGGGGTCACAGTCTAAGGATAAGGGGTAAGCCATTTAGGACTGAGATGAGGAGGAATTTCTTCACCCAGAGAGTGGTGAACCTGTGGAATTCTCTACCACAGAAGGCAGTTGAGGCCAATTCATTAAATATATTCAAGAAGGAGTTAGATATATTTCTTAAGGCTAAAGGGATCAAGGGATATGGGGAGAAAGCAGGGACAGGGTACTGAATTTGGATGATCAGCCATGATCTCATTGAATGGCGGAGCAGGCTCAAAAGGCCTACTCCTGCTCCTATCTTCTATGTTTCTATGAAGGTTCATGGTCAACTGTGATGCTCTTCACGGTTGAACAGCCTCCCAGCACTCACTTTCTGGGTAGACACACTTGGCCAAGTTACCAGACACCTGTGGGCATCCAATGGAGCTGTACCCCAACACGAGTCAGCACCATCAGGAGAGGATAGTGAAGGGGCAAAGACAGTTAACATGAGGTATACTAGGCACCAAATATTAGTGAGTGCCAGCTTGGCTCAGTGGGCAGCACTCTCACCATGAGTCAGAAGGTTGTGGGTTCAAGTGCCACTCCAAGGGACTTAAGCACAAAAATCTAGGCTGACACTCCCAGTGCAGTGCTGAGGGAGTGCTGCACTGTCGGAGGTGCCGTCTTTCGGATGAGACGTTAAACCGAGGCTCCATCTGCTCTCTCAGGTGGATGCAAAAGATCCCAAGGCACTATTTCGAAGAACAGGGGAGTTCTCCCCGGTGTCCTGGCCAATATTTATCCCTCAATCAACATCACCAAGATTATCTTCTTATTGCTGCTTGTGGGACCTTGCTGTGTGCAGACAGGCGGCCGCGTTTCCTACATTTATCCTTCAACCAACACCCAGAAACAGATTATCTCGTCATTTATCTGACTGCTGTTTGTGGGGACTTGCTGTGTGGTTTGTTTAAACATTTGCCCATGTTACAACAGTGACTGCACTTAAAAAGCACTTTGTCAGCTGTAAAGCGCTTTGGGACATCCTGGGGATGTGAAAGGCGCCATAGAAATGCACGTTTGCTCTTTCTAATTGGGAACAAACTAGATTTTAAATCTCCAAAGCAGGTTTCTGTAGAGATGGCCCACTTTCTCAATCAGCCTCCCTTCAGGTTAAAGTTGATTAAAGTCCTTTAGTCACACTGACCTAACGGCTGTTTCAAAACTTTTGGAACAGCTCACCCCTCTTTATTCAGCTTTACCAGACAACCCTGCTCACTCAATGACTTGCTGAGTTTTTCCAGCATTTTCTGTTGTTATTCCTGCTCACTCAATTACTGATTCAATTACTATCAAGCTGGCCACGTTTTCTGAGTGTGGTTAATCATTAACTTGTGTCTAAAGTTCCTCGTTAAAGCCACACCAAAAAAGCATTTGCATACTGTTCAAACATCAATGACTACAGGTCACTGTAATGCGACTTAAAAAAAAAACTTGTTCAGGAAGTATCGTTTTCTTAAAAAGGTTTCCAGTAATAAGTCGGTTTCTATTTAAAGCTCCATTGTTGCACTTGCTGTCTCGATTCCCTCACATTCTGTTAATGGGTAACTAACTCTGGTAACCACGCGTTTTAAAATCCCAGTGCTTAAGGAGTCAAACTCCCATCCCCGCTGCAAAAATGCCACAACGTTATTGCAAACACCTTCCTCCCACCAAAAAAAAAATCCCCTTGCCTTATTCAAATACACCCTGGAACAAGAGGCTGTTGCAACAACGGGAGGTTCTTGGGTGTTCAAAGAAATGCACAAAGCAATTAATTAATTCATCGAAGAACCAAGAACCACGGCGAACGCAGAGTTAATGGAACTGTCAAGAGGCAATATTCATTTTCAGAACCTACTCCCACGCAACCAACGTACAATTTCATATGGCTATATCATGCAAGCAAAGTTTAATAATAGAACCAGCAAAATAGAAGTCCACTCTTCCCGCCGTGTATAGCTCTAAAAATAAACTCTTATTAGTCTAAGTCCCTCTGATCCTGCAATCAATTAAATATTTTAAAAACAAACATCTTGGCAAATTGACAATATAGATTCAAGCACCGGTATTTGAAAAATAATTAATATCAATGAATTTCAGAATACAAGAAACACATCAAATCCTGTGGCTCCCTTAATACAAAACTAGTTATATATATGTAAATAATCAAATCTACATTACAAGTCTCTCTCACCCACACATACACACAAACCACGGTTACCTACAGTCAGGGATAGTTCTTCGCCACTTAATCAGATCAGCATCTTAAACCACACTGACCCACTTTACTGAGAAGTAGGCAGAAAGCAGCTGGCATCAGTGCCAAGGCTGGCACTGGGCTGGCAAAATAAAACACAGGAGAGACAGAGACAGAGAGAGCTTATCACTGTAACATGTACAACAGAGATTCGACACTGTACCTTCTGTTAAGAATTAACACAAAGCATCCAGCATGTGAACTGCTCTTGGCTCCTCTTCTACATATAATATATACACATTTCTCTCTATTATTATATATATATTATAGAGAGGTGTTTGGTTTGCTGAGTGCCTCGATTGTTTGGCTCCTGAAGTACTTGTCTGGCTGTGTCCTTTGCTGGCTGGTATTATTGTACCTATCCTGTCCTGGTTGCCAGGAACTGTGGGGATATGTGTTAGTAGGTCGCTAGTTGCATAACAACCACTTAACTGCCTAGTCACGTTTGAGCTGGGTTTTTTTTCCTCTCCCTTTTTTTTTGCGCAGTGGGATGGAGAATCCAGGCAAGCCGCCAAAAGAGCCGGAGGAGAGAGAGAGAGAGAGCTATCCACAACATGAGGGGGAGGGGAACGAGTGATGTGTTCAAGAGAGACTCACACCACACACAATGGAAAGAGACATAACATAAAGTAGGAGGAGATAAACCAATTGCAAACTGAAGGGGAAATGTGTACGTCTAAAAATATAAATAGCAAATGAAAGGCTGGTGATCTAAAATAGCTTCCTCCAAACATTGACAATACCACACACACAGGGAAGGTAAGGGGCGATGAGAGAGAAATCTGGTTCACTGTTAAATATGCAGCATTCTGCATTCTCAGCATTGCACAGTAACAAAAGAGAGAGAGAGAGAGAAGAGAACAGCGCCCAGTGTCACAGAGCCTTGTGATATCCAGACAGTGCAGGGCATTCCCACATCGTTAAGGTAACGCCGGCGTTAAAATAGCGCACAGAGGGATTTCCTGCAAATGCTTTAACCATCATTTCAAAATGCAATGAATTAGAGAGGGATAGGTGGTTTAAGATAAGAGTTCCCACAACCAAAAATACAGCAAATTACTCACTGGATAAATCACTGCCCCTCCCCCATCCACCCCTCTCTCTGATGTAAAAGTCTCGCAGTTCAATGTGTGTCCAGATGTCATACACTTTGTTCCAGCCATGAAACTATCTTTATAACAGAGAGAGCCAGTCACTGCCCTGGAGTTTGCAATTTACAAGCAATTTGCATTTGTCCTGTAAATGACCTTGGCGGTTAACAACCAGTTACAGTGATGTGCGAGGAGCTGTGGATTTAAAGGCAAGGGAGGGATTGCAACTAAAATCACAACTGTGCTCCAGCAGACCCCAGGCTACTTGGTTCAGTGTCGGTCGTGGCTCAGTGATAGCACACGATCAGCTCCGATGGACGGGCCACATCGTCCGCATGCCCGACACCAGACTCCCAAAACAAGCGCTCTACTCGGAGCTCCGACACGGCAAGAGAGCCCCAGGTGGGCAGAGGATACGCTTCAAGGACATCCTCAAAAAGCCTCCTTGAAAAAAGTGCAACATCCCCACCACCGACACCTGGGAATCCCTGGCCCAAGACCGCACAAAGTGGAGGAGAAGCATCCGGGAAGGCGCCGAACACCTCGAGTCTCTTCGCCGGGAGCAAGCGGAAGCCAAGCGCAAACAGCGGAAGGAGCGCACGTCAACCCAAGCACCCCACCCACCCGCCCCTTCAACCACCGTCTGCCCCACCTGTGACAGAGACTGTCGGTCCCGCATTGGACTCATCGGTCACCTGGGAACTCATTTTTAATGTGGAAGCAAGTCATCCCCCACTCCAGAGACTTGCGCACATAATCCAGGCTGAGACTCCCAGTGCAGTGCCGAGGGAGTGCCGCACTGTCGGAGGTGCCGTCTTTCGGATGAGACGTTAAACCGAGGCCCCCCCCCCATCTGCCTTTTCAGAAAAGATCCCATGACACTATTCGAAGAGCAGGGGGAGTTCTCCCCGGTGTCCTGGGGCCAATATTGATCCCGCAAACCAACATCACTAAAACAGCTTATCTGGTCATTATCACAGTGCTGCTTGTGGGAGCTGGCTGCTGCCAATGTTCCCTGCAGGCTGCACTATGTTCTGCCTGGCCTGTTTCTCCCAATGCGTGGTCCCTTTAAATTTCTGGCTATGCGCGGGGATTCCAATGTAAAAGCTTGAGGGTGGACTGTGCGGCACCTTACGCGTTACTGCACGCAGCTTAGAGGGAACACTGGCTGCCCCGTCTCCCACATTACAACAGTGACTACACTTCAAAAGTACTTCATTGGCTGTAAAGCACTTTGGGATGTCCTGAGGTCGAGAAAGGCGCTATAGAAATGCAAGTTTTTCTTTTCTTTGAAATTTAGGGACAGTCAATTCTAATTTTAAATTGGAGTCCAGGAGGAGTGAAAATAGTCTTATCCAATTTATATTTTTCTCAAAACCACCTCTTAACATTGAAACAAAAGCTAAATACTGTGGCTGCTGGAAATCTGAAATAAAAACAGAGAATGCTGGAAATACCCAGCAGGTCAGGCAGCATCTGTGGGGAGAGAAACAGAGTTAACGTTTCAGGTCGCTGATCTTTCATCAGAACTCTGTTTCCCTCTCCACAGATGCTGCCTGGCCCGCAGAGTATTTCCAGCAGTTTCTGTTGTGATTTCATGATATAGAATCATAGAGATTTATGGCAAAGAAGGAGGCCATTCAGCCCATCGTGTCTGTGCTGGCCGACAAAGAGCTCTCCAGCCTAATCCCACTTTCCAGCTCTTGGTCCGTAGCCCTGCAGGTTACGGCACTTCAAGTGCATATCCGAGTACTTTTTAAATGTGATGGGGGTTTCTGCCTCTACCACCCTTTCAGGCAGTGAGTTCCAGACCCCCACCACCCTCTGGGTGAAAGAATTTCTCCTCAAATCCCCTCTAATCCTTCTACCAATTACTTGAAATCTATGCCCTCTGGTTATTGACCTCTCTGCTGGGGGAAATATGTCCTTCCTATCCACACTATCTACAACCCTGAGAATTTTATACACCTCAATTAAGTCTCCCCTCAGCCTCCTCTGTTCCAAAGAAAACAACCCCAGCCTATCCAATCTTTCCTCATAGCTAAAATTCCCCAGTCCTGGCAACATCCTTGTAAATCTCCGCTGTACCCTCTCTAGCACGATCGCATCTTTCCTGTAATGTGGTGACCTGAACTGCACGCAGTATTCGAGCTGCGGCCTAACTAGTGTTTTATACAGTTCAAGCACAACCCCCCTGCTCTTATATTCTATGCCTCGGCTCGTAAAGGAAAGTATCCCTTATGTCTTCTTAACCGCCTTATCTACCTGTCCTGCTACCTTCCCTAAACTACTCTGTTCTAAAAGAAAGAAAGACTGGCATTTCTATAGCGCCTTTCACGACCACCGGACGTCTCAAAGCGCTTTACAGCCAATGAAGTACTTTGGAAGAGGAGTCACTGTTGTAATGTGGGGAACGCGGCAGCCAATTTGCGCACAGCAAGCTCCCACAAACAGCAATGTGCTGATGGCCAGATAATCTGTTTTTGTTATGTTGGTTGGGGGATAAATATTGGCTTCTAATGAAAAGAGCCCCAGTTTCTCCATTTATAACTAAAGTCTCTCATCCCTGGTGTCATTTTAGTGAATCTCTTCTGCACCTTTTCCGTGGCCTTGACATCTTTCCTGAAAGTCGGGTGTCCAAAACTGGACACAATATTGTAATAGCCACCTAACCAATGATTATAGAGACGTTTCGCATTACCTCTTTACTTATATAAATTAAAGTCAATGGAAATAAAAATCAGGAGCGATGTAAAACGAGCTGCCAACTCGTTATCATCCATTTACATTATTACACAAAGTCAAGATCTACCCCTATGTATAGGACCTAGGATCCCTCATACTCTTACAGTTTTACCAACTCGTCCTCTCACTTTTAAAGATCTCGTACCTGAACCCCAAAGTCTCACTGCTCCTCTACTCCTTGGCTGTTTCTCATCCCAAACTCTTACGCTCTACTTTCACCTCCGTACGTACCATTACCCGTCTCCGCCCCGCCTCAGCTCATCTGCTGCTGAAACCCTCATCCATGCTTTTGTTATGTCCAGACCCGACTATTCCAGTGCTCCCCGGCCGACCTCCCTCCTCGCGTCCTCAATAAACTTGAGTTCATCCAGAACTCTGCTGCCCGTGTCCTAACTCGCACCAAGTCCCGCTCGCCCATCACCCCCGTGCTCGCCCATCACCCCCTGCATTGGATCCTGGTTAAGCAGCGCCTCGATTTCAAAATTCTCCTCCTTGTTTTCAAATCCCTCCATAGTCTCGCCCCTCCCTATCTCTGTAACCTCCTCCAGCCCCACAACCCTCCGAGATATCTGCGCTCCTCTAATTCTGGCCTCTTGAGCATCCCTGATTTTAATCGCTCAACCATTAGTGGCTCTGTCTCTCTCTCCACGGATGCTGCCTGGCCTGCTGTTCCAGCGTTTTCTGTTCTTATTTCCTTTATGATGAATCTCAGCCACACAGTTAGTTTAAAGAAATAACAAAAGAAAATGCTGGAAGCACCCAGTTTCTCCGTCTCCACCGCATCTGCTCTGACGATGCCACCTTCCATACCAGTGCTTCCGACATGTCTTCCTTTTTCCTCAACCGAGGATTCCCCTCTACTGTGGTTGACACGGCCCTTGACTGTGTCCATTCCATTTTCCGCACTTCTGCTCTCACCCCTTCCCCTCCCTCCCAGAACCACGATAGGGTTCCCCTTGTCCTCACCTTTCGCCCCACCAGCCTCCACATTCAACGGATCATCCTCCGCCATTTCCGCCACCTCCAGCGTGATCCCACCACCAAACACATCTTCCCCTCCCCTCCCCTTTCAGCATTCCGAAGGGACCACTCCCTCCGCGACACCCTGATCCACTCCTCAATCACCCCCAACAGCCCTGCCCCTTCGCCCGGCACCTTCCTGTGCAAGCACAGGAGGCGCAACACCTGCCCCTTTACCTCCTCCCTTCCCACTGTCCAGGTTCCCCAAACACCCCTTCCAGGTGAAACACCAATTCACTTGTACTTCTTGCAATCTAGTATACTGTATTCGCTGCTCACGGTGCGGTCTCCTCTACATTGGGGAGACCAAACGCAGATTGGGTGACCGCTTTGCGGAACACCTCCGTTCAGTCCGTAAGGGTGACCCCGAGCTTCCGGTCGCCTGTCACTTTAATTCTCCGCTCCATTCCCACTCTGACCTCTCTGTCCGCGGCCTCTTACACTGCTCCAATGAAGCTCAGCGTAAGCTCGAGGAACAGCACCTCATCTTTCGATTAGGCACTTTACAGCCTGCCGGACTCAACATCAAGTTCAACAATTTCAGTCTATAACCCCTGCCCCCATTTTTCGGGCGGCAGCTGTTGATGATCCTGCCTTCCCCAGTTGCACAATTTAATCTCTCCTGCCTTCAAATCTAGCACAGAATGTTCCTTCAGTTCCTTCCTCCCCTCCCCTCCCCCTTTCCCTGTACCTGCTTAAAACCTGTCACATCTCTAACTTTTTCCAGTTCTGACGAAGGGTCACAGACCTGAAACGTTAACTCTGTTTCTCTCTCCACGGATGCTGCCTGGCCTGCTGAGTGTTTCCAGCATTTTCTGTTCTTATTTCCTTTATGATGAATCTCAGCCGCTAGATCGATAGCTAGTTTAAAGACCCTTGGTTATCATGATAGGCTCGGAGAGCTTTTTTTTTAATTCTCAAAAAGCAGAGACTTTGGGTTGATTTGTTTGAGGTAATAAAAACAATGAAGGGGCTAGGGTGTGTCCAAGTGGATCGATTATTTGAATGAGATGCTAGGGAGAACGAGGGGAGTTACATAAGTAAAGAACTAGGTTGATGTCTGGAGGTTTTTCTTTCCACAGAGGGTAATAGACCTTTAGAATACAAAAGCAAAATACTGCGGATGCTGGAAATCTGAAATAAAAACAGAAAATGCTGGAAGCACTCAGCAGGTCCGGCAGCATCTGTGGAGAGAGAAACAGAGTTAACGGTTCAGGTCGATGACCCTTCGTCAGAACTGGAAAAAGTTGGAGATGGAACAGGTTTTTAAGCAAGTGCAGGGGCCGGGAAAGGGGGGAGGGGAGGAAAGAACAAAAGGGAAGGTCTGTGATAGGGCGGAAGGCAGGAGAGATTAAGAGACAAAAGGGATGATGGTGCAAGGCAAAAGGAGATGGTAATGGGACAAGTTAAGAACCAAAAGATGACTCGAGATGAAGTGTGATGTGCCTCAATAATCCCGAGACTCGATGTTAGCGGAACAAAACAAGGCTTTTATTAACTTAGAAGATAACACGCAGTGGAGAGAGGTATCTTCCATCTGGAGCTCTGCAGTACTGGATATGAGGCCAGACTGAGCTGGCTTACATAGAGGCCAGGTATGGGCGGAGCCCTACACACAACACATTCCATACATTCCAATATACAATACAATGGTGAGGAGAAACCTGAAACCAACCACAGTCACAGGCAATACAATGGTGAGGGGAAACCTGAAACCAACCACAGTCACAGGCAGTGATGAATGGAATATTTCATCACATTCACCCCTTCTATAGATTTAGTCTGTTCGGGGGTTTGGTAGTCCTCTGCGACCGACGTGGCTGTTGTGGTGTCGCGGGTGTCGGCTGGGTGTCCCCGGTGGCCTCCTGGGTCTCTGCCGGGGGTGCCGCCAGGGTTGTTGAAGGGGTAGTTGGTGGGGGTGCCGTTGGTCGATGTTCTTCCGGGGGTGATGAAAGAGTAGTGGGTGGGTAAGAGTTGCTGTGGTCGTTGTTGCTGCTATTGCCGTGGTTGTTGTCGTTACCGGCTGGGGCGACGTCTTTTATTGACACGGTGTCCTCCCTTCCGTCAGCGTGCCGGACATACGCGTATTGGGGGTTGGCGTGGAGTAGGTGCACTGGCTCCACGAGAGGGTCCGTCTTATGGCCCCTCACATGCCTTCGCACGAATACCGGACCTGGGGTGGAGAGCCATGACGGCATGGATACGCCTGAGGTGGATTTCCGGGGAAAGCTAAACATTCGTTCATGAGGCGTGGCATTAGTGGCAGTACACAATAGCGACCATATCGAATGGAGCACATCTGAGAGGACTTCCTGCCAGCGGGAGATAGGGAGGCCCTTGGTCCTTAGAGCTAGAGTGACTGCTTTCCATACTGTCCCGTTCTCTCGCTCCACTTGACCGTTACCCCGGGGGTTGTAGCTGGTGGTACGGCTCGTGGCGATACCCCTGGACAGCATGTACTGGCGTAGCTCTCCACTCATGAAGGATGCCCCCCTATCCGTGTGGATGTAGCTCGGCATACCGAACAGGCGGAACAGGCTGTTGAGGCATTTAATGACCGTGGCGCTGGTCATGTCTGGGCAGGGGAAGGCGAATGGGAACCGGGAGTATTCGTCCACAATGTTCAGGAAGTAAACATTGCGGTCGACGGACGGGAGGGGGCCCTTGAAATCTAAGCTGAGCCGCTCAAAGGGCCGTGTAGCTTTGATTAAGTGGGCTCTATCAGGGTGGTAGAACCGAGGCTTGCACTCAGCGCAAGTGCGGCAGTTCCTGGTCAGAGACCGAACTTCCTCAATCGAGTAGGGTAAGTTGCGGGACTTTATGAAGCGGAACAGCCGCGTGACCCCTGGGTGGCAGAGGTCGTTGTGGAGGGTCTGTAGCCGATCCCCGGTGGCGCTGGCACACATCCCTCGTGAGAGGGCATCTGGGGATTCGTTAAGGGCCCCTGGCCGGTAAATGATGTCATACTCGAAGGTGGAGAGCTCGATCCGCCACCTAAGAATCTTATCATTTTTGATCTTCCCCTTCTGTTTATTATTGAACATAAACGCTACCGACCGCTGGTCGGTAAGTAGGGTGAAGCGTTTGCCGGCTAGGTAGTGGCGCCAGTGGCGCACTGCCTCCACGATGGCTTGGGCCTCCTTTTCCACGGAGGAGTGTCTGATCTCGGGCCCTTGGAGGGTCCTCGAGAAGAAAGCTACGGGCCGCCCCGCCTGGTTGAGGGTGGCCGCCAAGGCAAAGTCAGACGCATCACTTTCCACTTGAAATGGAGTGTTCTCGTCCACTGCCTGTAGCGTGGCCCGCTCAATATCCTGCTTAATGCTTTTGAAGGCGGCGTGGGCCTCAGCAGAGAGCGGAAAAGAGGATGCTTTCAAGAGGGGGCGGGCTTTGTCGGAGTAGTTGGGGACCCATTGGGAATAATAAGAAAATAACCCCAGGCACCTTTTCAGGGCTTTGGGAGTGTTGGGCAGGGGCAGCTCCCGTAGGGGGCGCAATCGGTCAGGGTCTGGTCCGATTTCCCCATTCTCCACCACGCTGCCTAGTATGCAGAGGCGCGTGGTGTTGAAAACGCACTTGTCCTCGTTGTAGGTGAGGTTGAGTTTTTGTGCGGTTTTCAGGAACCTCTCGAGGTTCGAGTCGTGATCCTGCTGGTTGTGACCGCAGATGGTGACGTTGTCGAGGTAGGGGAAGGTTGCCTGCAAGTGGTGGTCATCGACCATGCGATCCATCTCCCTCTGGAAGACCGAGACCCCATTCGTCACCCCAAAGGGGACTCTGAGGAATTGGTAGAGGCGTCCGTTCACCTCGAAGGCAGTGTACGGGCGGTCCTCTGGTCTGATAGGGAGCTGGTGGTACGCTGACTTGAGGTCGATGGTGGAGAACACCCGGTATTGGGCGATTTGGTTCACCATTTCTGATATGCGGGATAGCAGGTAGGCGTCTAGTTGGGTGTACCTGTTGATCGTTTGGCTATAGTCGATCACCATCCGTTTCTTCTCGCTACCCCTTACCACCACCACTTGGGCGCGCCACGGGCTATTGCTGCATTCAATAATGCGCTCTTTCAGGAGCCTGTCTACCTCGGTCGCGATAAACCGCCTGTCCTCCCAGCTGTACCTCCTGCTTTTGGTCGCTATTGGCCGGCAGTTAGGGGTAAGGTTCGCGAATAGCGAAGGCGGCTTTACCTTCAGGGTAGCCAGGCCGCACACTGTGAGGGGCGGCTGGGACCCACCGTACTTGAGCGTGATGCTTTGGTGGTTGCACTGGAAATCCAGGCCCAAGATCACGCTCGCGCATAGATTCTTCATGATTAATACTTTAAAATTATCGTATACAGTCCCGTTAACGGACAATTGTACCGTGCAGTAACCCAGAATGGTCGATGTCTGGGTTTTATCAGCCATAGAGATGGTACCCCGAGTAGGGACCACCTTTAGGGAGAGTTGTTGTGCCAGTTCAGGGTGGATAAAACTCTCCGTGCTTCCACTGTCAATTAAACATTTAACCCCGCACCCGTTTACCTCGATGTCCACCATTGATTTGGATAGCGGGTGGGGCCTGGTCTGGTCCACTGTGACCGATGCCACTGTAGGGCCCTGATCGAGACAAGATGGCGTCCACGCTGTCTGCTCACAAGATGGTGGACCCCACAAGGTCGGGCAAGATGGCATCCAAGATGGCCGCTCCCACGGCGCACATGCGGCGGTGGCGGGTTTTGGTTTTCCGGCGGGGTTCCCTCTGCACACCTTCCCGAAGTGCCCCTTCTTACCGCACTTAAAGCAGGTGGTGCCTTTCGCCGGGCACAGGTTTCTGGTGTGCTTTGGCTGCCCGCAGAAGTAGCAGTTGGGTCCCCGACGCGTCGCGGCTGTCGTAGGGCTTCTGGGGGGAGAGCGGGGCCCCGACGGTGTCGGGCTGCCGGGCGGGGAAGATGCCTTCCAAGATGGCGGCGCCCTTGGTGCACACGTGGCGGCGTGGACGGCGCGGGCTGAAGAGTAGGCGTCCGAGTTTCTCTGGGCCACATCCAGGGATCGCGCGGTGTCCGCAGCCTGTTTCAGGTCCAATCCCGTTTTTTCCAGCAGTCTTTGCCGGATGTAAGTGGAGCTGAGGCCTGTGATAAAGGCATCGCGAACAAGCTCGTCGGTGTACACTGCAGCTTTTACATCTCGGCACTTGCAGTCTTTGCCAAGCATTTTCAGGGTGCCTAGGAACTCCTCCGCCGATTCCCCAGGTCGCTGTGCGCGAGTGGCGAGCAGATGCCTAGCATACACCTCATTCGTAGGCTGCTGGTAATGCGCCTTTAAGATGTCGCAGGCGGCCAGGTACGTGTCGGCGTCTTGGATGAGGGGGTAAACCCGGTGGCTTACCCAATTCCGCAGAATTCCGAGTTTCATACTCGCAGCGTCCGTAGCGTCTTTGACGGCTGCGGAATTGTCCAGGAAGAATTCCATACACATAAACCAGTGTCCGAAGCGTGCTGATGCGTCCGGAGCATGCTGATCCAAATCCAAACGTTTGGGTTTCAGGAGTTGATCCATTGTGTTGAAAAATAAGTTAATAAAATTGATGTGCCTCAATAATCCCGAGACTCGATGTTAGCGGAACAAAACAAGGCTTTTATTAACTTAGAAGATAACACGCAGTGGAGAGAGGTATCTTCCATCTGGAGCTCTGCAGTACTGGATATGAGGCCAGACTGAGCTGGCTTACATAGAGGCCAGGTATGGGCGGAGCCCTACACACAACACATTCCATACATTCCAATATACAATACAATGGTGAGGAGAAACCTGAAACCAACCACAGTCACAGGCAATACAATGGTGAGGGGAAACCTGAAACCAACCACAGTCACAGGCAATACAATGGTGAGGGGAAACCTGAAACCAACCACAGTCACAGGCAGTGATGAATGGAATATTTCATCACAAAGTGTAAATGGCAGAATCATCGACAGCTGCCACGTGAGAGAGAAAAAAATGAAAAAAAAGATAGGGGCCGAGGTTATGGTCTGAAATTGTTGAACTCGATGTTGAGTCCAGAGGGCTGTAAAGTGCCTAATCGAAAGATGAGGTGCTGTTCCTCGAGCTTACGCTGAGCTTCATTGGAACAATGCAAGAGGCCGAGGACGGTGAGGTCTGAGTGGGAGTGAAGCGGAGAATTAAAGTGACAGGCGACCGGAAGCTCGGGGTCCCCCTTACGGACTGAACGGAGGTGTTCCGCAAAGCGGTCGCCCAATCTGCGTTTGGTCTCCCCACTGTAGAGGAGACCGCATCGTGAGCAGCGAATACAGTATACTAGATTGGAAGAAGTACAAGTAAATCGCTGTTTCACCTGGAAGGGGTGTTTGGGGCCCTGGACAGTGGGAAGGGAGGAGGTAAAAGGGCATGTGTTGCATCTTAGAATAACTTGACCATTCATGCAGTGAGTGTTGATTCACTGCGGAATGTGCAAACACTTGAAGAAACTAACATTAATTTTGTTGAAAACCAATTGTAACCTTTATTTCCTTTAAGACACATGCTTGGGCATTGCCCAGGCCAAGTACATTGTTTATTGTAAGAACAGCTAATCTTTTTATAACCACGTTCATTGTTATTTGCATATTGATTAGCTGCTCACCTGCTGCTCCTAGAAGTGAGATCCTCATTTGCCTATTTTTGTCTCCTCTTCGCAGACGGACCTGGAGGGACAATGTTAGAACCCTGCTGCTTCTTAGCCCTGAATTCCAGCTTCGCGCCATCATCGTGAGATAGCCCAGTGCTTTCTTTCACCCTTTGTTTGCTGCGTATATATTCTTCAGGGAAACTCCTCTGTAAATACCGCAGTCGGACTCGTCACCTTTCTTGAAGATGGTCACAATTACGGCGTCTCTGAGATCCCCTGGCATGCTCTCCTCCTTTCAGATAAGAGAAATGAGTTCATGATTTTGCGCCAGTAGTGCTTCTCCACCGTGCTTTAGTGCCTCGGCAGGGATTCCATCTGCTCCTGAGGCCTTTTTGTTCTTCAGTTGTCGAGGAAGAGAGTGCTTGAAGGCCAGGACCTCAAACCCGGCACTAAGCTCATGGTCTACAGAGCAGCAGTGATACCATCCCTGCTGTATGCCTCAGAGACATGGACCATGTACAGCAGGCACCTCAAAGCACTGGAGAGGTACCACCAACGCTGCCTCCGCAAGATCCTGCAAATCCATTGGCAGGATAGGCGTACCAACGTCAGTGTTCTCGCTCAGGCCAACATCCCCAGCATCGAAGCTTTGACCACGCTCAATCAGCTCCGATGGACGGGTCACATTGTCCGCATGCCCGATACGAGACTCCCAGAACAAGCGCTCTACTCAGACCTCCGACACGGCAGGAGAGCCCCTGGTGGGCAGAGGAAATGCTTCAAGGACACCCTCAAAGCCTCCTTGAAATAGTGCAACATCCCCACCGACACCTGGGAATCCCTGGTCCAAGACCGCACAAAGTGGAGGAGAAGCATCCGGGAAGGTGCCGAACGGTGGCATAGTGGTTAGCACTGTTGCCTCACAGCGCCAGGGACCCGGGTTCAAATCCGGCCTCGGGTGACTGTCTGTGTGGAGTTTGCACATTCTCCCCGTGTTTGCGTGGGTTTCCTCCGGGTGCTCCGGTTTCCTCCCACAGTCCAAAGATGTGCGGGTTAGGTTGATCGGCCATGATTAAAATTGACCCTTAGTGTTAGGGGGGATTAAATACGTGGGGTTACGGAGATAGGGCTTGGGTGGGATGGCTGTCGGTGTAGGGACCGGGTGCTAGGGTTTGGATGATCAGCCATGATCTCGTTGAATGGCGGAGCAGGCTCGAAGGGCCGAATGGCCTACTCCTGCTCCTATCTTCTATGTTTCTATAAACACTTCGAGTCTCTTCGCCGGGAGCAAGCGGAAACCAAGCGCAAACTGCGCAAGGAGCACACATCAACCCAAGCACCCCACCCACCTGCCCCTATAACCACCATCTGACCCACCTGTGACAGAGACTGTAGGTCCCACATTGGACTCATCAGTCACCTGAGAACTCATTTTTAATGTGGAAGCAAGTCATCCTCGGTTCCGAGGGACTGCCTAAGAAGAAGATATATTCTTCATTGGCACCTGGGACATTCTCAGTAAACTTAAACTCATCAGGGGGTGATTTTGCCAATGGTGGCGCATTGGAGGCGGGACTCCCACTTGTCGGGTCGATGTCCCGCCTCCATCGACTTGTGGCCAACTCACACTATTTTCCCTTGATTGACCTTGTTAAGCCCGCCCAGCGGGCTCAGCAGGCCAATTAATGGAAAGCCGGTTACAGAGAACGTCAGCGTATGACGTTTCATCTGTCAAAATTTTTTGACAGATGAATTGTCATCGTTTGACAGCTCTGTGAAGCTGTCAAACTCTGACATTCTCTGTTGTTTGATGAGTCCTTGTATTCAAGACGCATCAAACCTATCTGCTGAGCAGAAATCAGATGGTTGTTGCATCGGAGAATGCAGCAGCCATCTGTCGTCTCTGCCGGTGAGATGCCGGAGTCTCCGGTTCCCCAACTGTTGAAGCCTGCAGGAAAAAACAAAGGTAAGTAAACATTTTCTATCACTTTTCACTCACCTGACATACTCACCTCTCCACACTTGCACCCATCACTCACATCCACAGCGCACTTTTGGACCCCTCCGACCTCCTCCGACCCACTGCTCATCTCGGTGACCCTGGCGGGGTTTCCCGACGTCGGGAAGCCCGCGCCTCTGCTGGAAAAATGGGGAGAATCCTCTTGCCTGCCTGTTAACTACCTGTTAACAGGCAGTTAACTGCCTGTAATCCCCTTCCCACCTCCAGGAGATGGGACCCGGCGCAGATCGGCTACCCGCCTCCCGGGAATATGGCAAGGAGGCGGGTTGGGGGTGGGATGGGTACTCGCCCCCAGATTCTGCCATTTTCCCAGCAGTCCCGCCTCCAAGCCCGCCTCCCCAGGGCTGGCAGGATCACCCCCTCAGTGTTTAACCTGGCTTCTTCAGCTATGAATTCGGCCACATAAATGCCTTCGAACAGGTCAGAGGCCGGGTATTCTGTGGCATGTGAATCACCTATTGACTAATGTTCCCTTTAATTCTTTTGGGGTGCGCGGCCCCTTTAAGGGGTATGTCCAGCCGCACAGCTTAAAGGGAACGTTGCTCCTGACTCCCCAAAGCCTTTTCATCATCTACAAGGCACAAGTAAGGAGTGTGATGGAATACTCTCCACTTGCCTAGATGAGTGCAGCTCCAACAACACTCAAGAAGCTCGACACCATCCAGGACAAAGCAGCCCGCTTGATTGGCACCCCATCCACCACCTTAAACATTCTCTCCCTCCACCACCGGCGCACTGCGGCTGCAGTGTGTACCATCTACAAGATGCACTGCAGCAACTCACCAAGGCTTCTTCGGCAGCACCTCCCAAACCCGTGACCTTCACTGCCTAGAAGGACAAGGGCAGCAGGCGCATGGGAACACCACCACCTCCAAGTTCCCCTCCAAGTCACACACCATCCTAACTTAGAAGTATATCGGCCGATCCTTCATCTTCGCTGAGTCAAAATCCTGGAACTCCCTCCCTAACGGCACTGTGGGAGCACCTTCACCACACGGACTGCAGCGGTTCAAGAAGGCGGCTCACCACCACCTTCTCAAGGGCAACTCGGGGATGGCCAATAAATGCTGGCCTTGCTGGCGACGCCCACAACCCGTGAATGAATTTTTAAAAATGAATTTTAATTCTTAGATCCTTAGATACTGCACTCTCCCAATCATTCTCGTGTTTCGATATACTTTCACAAAAAATCCTTCTGCTTCACTTTGAAAATTTAAAAACTTGATATTGATGTAATTCCCTCAGGAGCATTTCAATTCTAACAAAATCAGTTCTAGTTTCCGTTCTAAAATTCTTATGAAATTAGTTCCCGATTTCTGTTGTCTTAGTTCCAATGAAATCAGTTCTAATGACATCAATTCTAATCTCAGCGCTTTTACTTGGAACTGCTCCGAGAGAACGATGGAGGTCAGGAGATGAGTAAAAGTGTGGGAAATATATTCTTCTTAAATTGAGACGGTGGGATGAAGCATAGAAACATAGAACAATAGGAGCAGGAGTCGGCCATTCGGCCCTTCGAGCCTGCTCCGCCATTCAATATGATCATGGCTGATCCTCTATCTTAATACCGTATTCCCGCTCTCTCCCCATACCCCTTGATGCCTTTTGCGTCTAGAAATCTATCTATCTCCTTAACTAGAAGGACCGAGGTCTCGCAGTGCAGGAGCTCGCCAAGGCGAAGAGAAGATGAGGTAACCCAGGGAGCAGTCTTGGATTTTGAAGCGAAATAATGCAGAGGCTGGAAATCTGAAATAAAAACTGAAAATGCTGGAAACGCTCGGCGGGTCAGGCAGCATCTGCGGAGAGAGAGAGAAGTGTTTCAGGCCGATGACCTTTCATCAGAACTGTCATCTTAAGAGACACATGTTGTACAGGGAGCCAATTCAGGGAAAAGTCCAAAGGGCGGAAAGTCCTCGTTTTAGGGAGGAAAGCAGCCCACAAGAAAAACAGGCCTCATCCTCATAGAATCACACAGCACAGAAGGAGGCCATTCGGCCCGTCGTGCCGGTGCCGGCTCTTTGAAAGAGCTCTCCAATTAGTCCCGCTCCCCCTGCTTTTTCCCCATGGTCCTGCAAATTGTTCCTTTTCAAGTGTATAACCCATTCCCTTTTGAAAGTTACTGTTGAAACGGCATCCACTGCCCTTTCAGCCAGTCTTTGGCCTGAAACGTTAACTCTCTCTCTGTCTCTCTCCACAGATGCTGCCTGACCTGCTTTGATTTTAAAAGCCTGAGGATTGTAGGAGGAGGAAAGACTGGAGGATTTTTATGTTTTGTAAAAGATAATTTATGCAGCCGCTGGTTTAGATTTGGGCTCTGTAACTCAGAGTGTCATAGAAAACGTACATAAAGCTGGTGGCCCCAGCATTAACAGTGACAGGGCAAGGTCCTTCAGCCTGCTATGTTTAGCAGCTCTGGGAAGGTCATAGAATCATAGAATGGTTACAGCACGGAAGGAGGCCATTCGGCCCGTCAAGCCCGTGC
The DNA here is from genome assembly GCF_052327205.1 of Somniosus microcephalus. NCBI lineage: Eukaryota > Metazoa > Chordata > Chondrichthyes > Squaliformes > Somniosidae > Somniosus > Somniosus microcephalus. The sequence goes on along the minus strand of NC_141017.1, from coordinate 23,829,271 downwards.
CGGCTCGCTGCAAGAGCACTTCAGCCAGTCCCACTCCCCCGCCCTTTCCCCGTAGCCCTGCAAATTTTTTTCCTTCAGGTACTTATCCAATTCCCTTTCAAAAGCCACGATTGAATCTGCCTCCACCACCCTCTTGGGCAGTGCATTCCAGATCCTAACCACTCGCTGCGTAAAAAAGTTTTCCCTCGTGTCGCCTTTGGTTCTTCTGACAACCACCTTAAATCTGTGTCCTCTGGTCCTCGACCCTTCCGTCAATGGGAGCAGTTTCTCTCGGTCTGCTCTGTCCCGACCCCTCGTGATTTTGAATGAGGTCGTTACACACCTGAGCTGCCAAATATAAAGAGCTTGGTTTTAGGGGACGGCAGATATCGCCAGCCTGATCCCTGCCTCCGATAGTTGACAGCACTCGGATTCTGTCACCGTGCGACGTGCATTCGTTCCACGCCCTTGTGAAAGTGGGGAGCAAGATTGAGCCAACGTCAGTCGGACCAGATTCAAATCCAGTACAGCCCTGCTCATCTGTATTTATTGTGTAAAGTCGGGCGCACGCACTATATACACACACACGCACACATATCTATATTAGATCTCCCTTGGGCATTGGCTGACGGTACGTGGGAAGGTACGTTTGACAGGAACGTGAAGCCGTGTTATGGCACCGTGTACTATGCTGCTCCAGAGGTGACACTGCATTCCTTTAAGGTTTAATTGCTGTAAATAGACTTAATAGAATCATACAGCACAGAAGGAGGCCATTCGGCCCATCGTGCCTGTGCCGGCTCTTTGAAAGAGCTCTCCAATTAGTCCCGCACCCCCCCCACCCCAGCTCTTTCCCCATAGTTTAGCAAAGTTTAACTTTTGAAGTATTTATCCAATTCCCTTTTGAATGTTATAATTGAATTTGCTTCCACCTCCCTTTCAGGCAGCGCATTGCAGATCATAACTTGCTGTGTAAAATATAATACATATATATATTATATAAATAGGCACACCCTCATAGAATCATCGAGGTTTACGGCGCAGAGGGAAACCATTTGGCCCATCGTGTCTGTGCCGGCCGACAAAGAGCTATCAGCCTAATCCCACTTTCCAGCTCTTGGTCCGTAGCCCTGCAGGTTACGGCACTCCAAGTGCATATCCAAGTACTTATTAAATGCGGTGAGGGTTTCTGCCTCTACCACCCTTTCAGGCAGTGAGTTCCAGACCCCCACCACCCTCTGGGTGAAAACAGTTCCCCATAACTCCTCTCTAATCCTTGAGATCGATTAGAGGGTAGAAGATTATTTGCCAATTGGCAGCTGGTTGTAAACTTTTGCCTTCTTCACAGCGTCAGAGAAAACAACAGGAAATGACTGGCTTTCTTTCTCATTAAAAGAAATAAAGGTTTCTTTGCATCGTGACAAAGGGTCATGTCTGGAGCGCGACAGAATGAAAACTCATGTACTGTATGTAGATAAATACACACATGCACGCAACCATGTGTATACATAAGTGCACATTTACAAATCATACATAAACATTAACACACACTTACGCATTTATATATATTATATATACACACAGTTGATGGTACAAGGACTAGGGGACACAGATTTAAGATTTTGGGCGAGAGATACAGAGGGGATGTGAGGGAAAACTTTTTTACGCAGCGAGTGGTGAGGACCTGGAACTCGCTGCCGACGGAAGTGGTGGAAGCGGAGACACTCAATGTTTTCAAGGGGAGACTGGATAGGCACTTGAGGGGAATAAACTTGCAGGGCTACGGGGATAGAGCGGGGGAATGGGACTGACTGGATTGCTCTACAGAGAGCCGGCACGGACTCGATGGGCCGAATGGCCTCCTTCTGTGCCGCTATGACTCTGTGACTCCATGACACGTAAACACAAATGTATTTACACACACAACAACAACAACATCAGCTTGCATTTATATAGCGCCATTAACATAGTAAAACGTCCCAAGGTGCTTCACAGGAGCGATGTTAAACAAAACTTGACATATACATGCATATGCACACATGCATTTTATGTACACACTCACACATACATACATGTATATCTGCACGTGTGGTGGGGTAGAGTTGCCACTGTGGGCTCAATCCAGGATTCCGGCACAAACTGCGCCCAAAATTGCGGCCATTTTGAAAAGTGTTTTTCCCCTCCCCGGCAAATGCAAAATCCGCCACGAACTAACTCAATCGAGCGGCGTTTTAAAAGGTTTTTTTTATTTTAAATTTTGCTTTAATAAATATTCCCTTGCTATATTTAAGAGTGGTAACTGGGTGAAGTTTGATTAGTGCGGCTGAAAATGGGTTTTATCAGCAAAAAAAATAAACAGTGTCAATCAAAATTTGTTTTGGGGCCGCGCGGCCCCTTTAAGGGGCTGCCCGGTCCCGTTCAAAAGTCCACGCGCTGCGCGGTTTCTTCAATATAAAGGCCGGCTCACCTCACCGGCTGCGCGGGATTCCCTGGGGCGACTGCGCGGCCTCACGGTTTGAAGGGAACATCGGCTTCAATCCACCATCTGTGAGTAACCCGATTTTAAATGACTGAAAATGACTCTAAAAAAAGACGCAAAACTGTTTTCTGGTTAGATTTGCGGGGGGGTGATAGTCAGTTCCTTAGTATATTATAAAAAAATAATTCAAAACTTTTAAAACATTACCTAGTAGGGCCCTTGCATCCAAACGATCCATCTTAGTTTTTGGAGCCTCCTCGCAGGCCCGCAAAAAGGCGCAATTAGCGGAAACTCCCGATGGTGATTAATTAGCCCTGGGAGCGGGGCCAGTATTGTGGGCGGGGCCTGCTGCTAGCGCGACTTTTTTTAAATTAGCGCAGAAGATCGTGGAAACCCGAGTTGCGCTGAATGCAATTGGTGCTTAAAATCCCGCGATCTTTTGTGGCGGTTACGCCGTTTAAAAAAAAAACTATTCGTTCATGGGGTGTGGGCATCGCTGGCAAGGCCGGCATTTATTGCCCCGTCCCTAATTGCCCTGGAGAAGGTGGGGGTGAGCTGCCTTCTTGAACCGCAGAGGGCAGTTAAGAGTCAACCACATTGCTGTGGGGTCTGGAGTCACATATAGGCCCAGACCGGGTAAGAACATAAGAACATAAGAAATAGGAGCAGGAGTTGGCCATTCGGCCCCTCGAGCCTGCTCCGCCATTCAATAAGATCATGGTTGATCTGATCTTGGCCTCAACTCCATTGCCCATAACCCTTGACTCCCCTTTAGCTCAAACATCTGTCAATCTCCGCCTTGAATATATTCAATGACTCCGCCTCCACAGCTCTCTGGGGAAGAGAATTCCAAAGATTCACGACCCTCTGAGAGAAGAAATTCCTGCTCATTTCCGATTTAAAAGGGCGACCCTTTATTCTGAAACTGTGCCCCCGAGTTCTCGATTTCCCCACAAGGGGAAACATCCTCTCAGCATCTACCCTGTCGAGCCCCCTCAGAATTTTATATGTTTCAATAAGATCACCTCTCATTCTTCTAAACTCCAGTGAGTATAGGCCCAACCTGCTCAACCTTTCCTCATAAGACAACCCCTTCATCTCAGGAATCAACCTAGTGAACCTTCTCTGAACTGCCTCCAATGCAAGTATATCCCTCCTTAAGAAAGGACGGTAGACTTCCTTCCCTGAAAAGGACATTCGTGAACCAGATGGGTTTTTATGACAAGCCAGTAATTTCATGGTCACCATTACTGATACTAGTCTTTAATTCCAGATTTATTTTATTAATTGAATTTAAATTCCTCAGCTACCAGTGGTGAATTTTGAACTCATGTCTCGACAGATCATTAATCCGGCCTGCTGGATTACTAGTCCAGTAACATAAGCACTATGCTACCGTACCTTCTATCAGTCTGAAAAACCCAGCACAATTGAGCGGAAACTCCATGCCAGTATGCACAAGAATCACAGGAAATCACAGGAACCCCACAGTGCAGATAGAGGCCATTTCGGCCCATCGAGCCTGCACCGACACATATCCCACCCTATCCCCGTAACCCCACGTATTTAATCCCCCTAACACTAAGGGTCAATTTATCATAGCCAATCAACCTAACCCGCACATCTTTGGACTCTGGCAGAATGAACAATGGTAGAGAGACACCCAGGAGTTTGATTACCTATTGGGGCAGGGAGCAGCCAATAATTCAGAAGGTTTAATGGTGTGTGCTGGACCTGTAACCCGGGGCCGGGGGGGGGGGGGGGGCGGGGCGGGGGGGGGCGGGAGGCGAGCGGGCGCACTGTTTTTTGTCAGTGGGATTAGCTTTGCTAGTTTGGTAGACAACACAGACTGGTGTCTGACATAATAAAACTCACTACGCACTTGGTTCGAGTATAAAGCAAGGCTTTAATCAACTTGTTTCAGAACATGGAGGTCCAGTTGTACTTCACTAGTTCCTTGTCTTACAAAATGTCCCTGGAAGCTGGGGCCCACGCCCGAGTATTTATACTCCTTGGACGGCGCCACCAGCTGGCCATCCAGCGTTATTTCATGAGTAGTTTCTTTATGAGGATGAGATTTATGACAGTGTCCATGGGCAGACCTGTGCATACCCAGGCCAAGGGTCAGAGCCTAGGGTTGGACATCAGAGTAGGAGGAAGGATGAGATAAATTAAGAGGGTAGGTGACCAAGCTTGGGTTATAAGAGCCTGTAGAGCGTAGGAGTAAAGCAGTAAAATAAATATACACGTGACAATATTATATTTAATATATGAAACGAACACAAGCATCAGTTGGTGTATGCACCAAACTCCACCTCTCACACACAGCAAGACGACAGAGGGAGTTGCCAAGCGTCACTGAGTTCCGCTCTGTATCAGTGTTAGAGGATCTAACAGATTTTTTTAAATAGCATGGCACAGGTACGGTGGGCCGAATGGCCTCCTTCTGTGCTGTATCATTCTATGAAGGCACACAACTTGTGGACCATGACAGGCATGCACAGAGAGAGAGAGAGAGAGAGCGAGAGAAGCCATTAAAGCCAGGATCCTGAGCCGGGATGTTACATTCACTGAACGGGGCAGCCCCAAGGACAGAGCAAGTCCCTCCCGACTGACAGGAGAAGCAGCTGAAAGGCGGGGACGAGGTGAGGGGAGAGCTGGAGGCTGCCACTGAGGGACGGAACTCACAGCAGAGGCAAACATTGTGTTAGCCAACAAAATGCCACAAACTACGATGATAGCAAAATACTGCGGATGCTGGAAATCCGAAATAACAACAGAAAACGCTGGAAAAACTCAGCAGGCCAGGCAACATCCGCGGAGAGAGAAAGAGTTAACGTTTCAGGTCGATGACCCTTCGTCAGAACTGAGAAAAAAGCAGGAAATGAAACAGATTAAAAAGCAAGTTTGGGGGCTGGGAAATGGGGGAGGGGATGAAAGAACAAAAGGTGAAGAGACATTAAGAGATATTCAAGGCGAGACGAGGTGGTAATAGGACAGGTAAAGAGACAAAGGATGGCTCTAGATGAAGTGTGAAATGCGCTGGCAGAGTGAGAGACAGCTGCCGTGTGGGAGAGAGAAAAAAGGAAAAGGCACAAACCAAAAGTGTGGATAAAAAATATATAAAAATATAATAGGGGCCGAGGTTATGATGTGAAATTGTTGAACTCGATATTGAGTCCGGAAGGCTGTAAAGTGCCTAATCGGAAGGTGAACTGCTGTTCCTCGAGCTGTTCCTAAATGCCACAAACTGTCTATTTCAAAATGTGATAGGACGGCGCAGAATCATAGAATGATACAGCGCAGAAGGAGGCCATTCGGCCCATCGTGCCTGTGCCTGCTCTTTGAAAGAGCTCTCCAATTAGTCCCACTCCCCTTATTCTATCCCCACAGCCCTGCATATGTTTCCTTTTCAAGTATTTATCCAATTCCCTTTTGAAAGTTACTATTGAATCTGCTTCCACCGCCTTTTCAGGCAGCGCATTCCAGATCACAACAACTCGCTGTGTAAAAAAAAAAGGCTCCTCATCTCCCCTTCTGGCTCTTTTGCCAATTATTTTAAATACACACAGTGAAAGCTCTAGGCTCTGACCCTTGGCCTGACTAGCAGGACTACGGGAGCGTGCTAACTCAGTACTGCTGTTGTGGGTATCTAGGCTGGGGTGCTGAGGATGAACTGATTAGGAGAGTTGCCCCATGGTGGCCGGTCCTAGCACAGACCACCACAGTATGTTCTATTCTGGACCCCCCATTTCATCTTCTGTGGGAAAGCTTCTTCCTGCTCGCTGCCCCAATAGGTAATCAAACTCCTGGGTGTCTCTCTACCATTATTCACCCTTGACAGCTTCTCTTCCTTTGGGTATTTCCATCGTCCCAGAAAAAACCCTTATTTGCCAACCAGCATTTGTCCATCTCTATCTGAACCGCCTCTTAAGAACATAAGAGTTAGGAGCAGGAGTCGGCCACACGGCCCCTCGAGCCTGCTCCGCCATTCAATAAGATCATGGCTGATCTTTGACCTCAACTCCACTTTCCCGCCCGATCTCCATATCCCTCAATGACCAAAAATCTATCAATTCTCAGCTTTGAATATACTTTTTAAAAATTCGCTTATGGGATCTGGGCGTCGCTGGCAAGGCCAGCATTTATTGCCCATCCCTAATGACTGAGCAGCCACAGGTTCTGGGGCAGCGAATTCCAAAGTTGCACAACCTTATGAGTGAAGAAATTTCTCCTCATCTCAGTCCTAAATGGCCGACCCCTTATCCTGAGACTATGCCCCCTAGTTCTAGTCTCTCCAGCCAGGGGGAAACAATCTCTCCGCATCTACCCTGTCAATCCCCTTCAGAATTTTATATGTTTCAATGAGATCACCTCTCATGCTTCTTTACGCCCATTCCTTACCAGATAACCACCTGTGTTTCATGATTGAGAGTTTACTTGCTCTATCCACTATTTCTAAGGTCGCAAACTCTTTCTAACCTGAAGCACAAAGCTTCTTAGTTTTGCCCTCACTTCCCTCAGTTCTACGTGGACAGTCCCAGTTTAAATAACCCGCCAGGACTGATTTAACTCTCAGCATTTTAAATCCCGGATCGTGTCCATTCTCGATCTTCTCTCAAGTGTAAAGCTGGTCTGATCCTGTGAGCCGGCCTCCTCGAGTCAGCCCTACATCCTGGCATCACCTCTGACACCTGGCCCTTGACCCCCCCTCACCAATGCGGCAACATCCCTTCAGAGGTAGGTTGCTTGATGCCGACACTGGGCGTCTGAGATGGGAAGGGTTCCATATGCAGAACTGACATCTCTCAGGGCGAGGAGCACAAGGTTCACAAAGAACCGAGAAGTTGCTGCAGACTCATATCATGCGGGACCCTTGAGAAAGAAGAAAATCTTTGTTCCTTCATTTAGTCTAAAGTCAATCCCATGACCCAAGCCTGGAGATAATTGTTTGTTATAGATGCGTGCAATGTTGAGTGTGTTTGCATGCATTCTTTTGTCAGCTGTTTTAGCGGTTAATGTTTGCTTTTAACATAGAGACACTAAAGAAAGGGCTTGCATTTCTATAGCCCCTTTCGTGACCTCGGAGCGTCCCAAAGCGCTTTACAGCCAATGAAGTACTTTTTGAAGTGCGGTCACCGCCACAGCAAGCTCCCACAAAACAGCAATGCCATAAAGGCCAGATCATCTTTGGTGATGTTGGAGCTTCACTGGGCAGTCCATCACAGAACCAGGCCAAACCCTTCTGCGCCCAGCCCTTTGTAGGTTGCTCTGCACGCCTGGCTCTACGTGCATTACGTGGATACATTTATCGAGTGCCTTCCAACTACAGGCCAGGGTGTTGAAATAGTTGCATAAGATGTAATGGTCTCGACTTGCTGCAGGAATGCTGAGGCCGGTTTCAGAGGCGCTGCTCGGAATTGAACGGGTTTCAGTCACCGCAGACTCAGCCTTGTACACAGCTCCACCTAGTGAGAGGCGGCACTGGACAGGGTTTGAGCAGACGTGGCTCTGCCCAGGGCAGCAATGGAATTGTGCAATATTCCCTCTGCCCTCTTGTTCAGGGTGTTTGGATCAGGGTTTTAGAATAATCGACCTGAACCGTTAACTCTGTTTCTCTCTTCACAGATGCTGCCTGACCTGCTGAGTTTCTCCAGCATTTTATGTTTTTATTTTAGAATAAAGAACTGCAGTTACTTAATTGATTGCACTTTTGCAGGTACAAAGGTACACATACACACATGTACACTGACAGACACAGACACACAGACAGACATAGGCTTACACACAGACACACAAGCAGACAGACGCACACAGATACACAGACGAGACACAGATGATCGATCTCAGCCTCCTCCTGAGGTCCCCACCATCACAGAAGCCAGTCTTCAGCCAATTCGATTCACTCCACGTGATATCAAGAAATGGCTGAGCGCACTGGATACAGCAAAGGTTATGGGCCCTGACAACATCCCGGCTATCGTGCTGAAGACTTGTGCTCCAGAACTAGCCGTGCCTCTAGCCAAGCTGTTCCAGTACAGCTACAACACTGGCATCTATCCGACAATGTGGAAAACTGCCCAGGTATGTCCTGTCCACAAAAAGCAGGACAAATCCAATCCATCCAATTACCGCCTCATCAGTCCACTCTCAATCATCAGCAAAGTGATGGAAGGTGTCATCGACAGTGCTATCAAGCGGCACTTACTCACCAATAACCTGCTCACTGATGCCCAGTTTGGGTTCCGTCAGGACCACTCGGCTCCTGACCTCATTACAGCCTTGGTCCAAACATGGACAAAAGAATTCCAGAGGGGAGGTGAGAGTGACTGCCCTTGACATCAAGGCAGCATTTGACCGAGTGTGGCATCAAGGGGCCCTAGTAAAACTGAAGTCAATGGGAATCAAGGGGAGAACTCTCCACTGGCTGGAGTCATACCTAGCACAAAGGAAGATGGTTGTAGTGGTTGAAGGTCAATCATCTCAACCCTAGGACATCGCTGCAGGAGTTCCTCAGGGCAGTGTCCTAGGCCCAACCATCTTCAGCTGTTTCATCAATGACCTTCCCTCCATCATAAGGTCAGAAGTGGGGATGTTCGCTGATGACTTCAGTGTTCAGCGCCATTCGCAACTCCTCAGATAATGAAGCAGTCTATGTCCACATGCAACAAGACCTGGACGACGTTCAGGCTTGGGCTGATAAGTGGCAAATAACATTCACGCCACACAAGTGACAGGCAATGACTATCTCCAACAAGCAAGCGTCTAACCACCTCCCCTTGACATTCAACGGCATTACCAGCACCGAATCCCCCACCATCAATAACCTGTGGGTCACCATTGACCAGAAACTTAACTGGACCAGCCACATAAATACTGTGGCTACAAGAGCAGGTCAGAGGCTGGGTAATCTGCAGCGAGTGACTCATCTCCTAACTGCCCAAAGCCTTTCCACCATCTACAAGGCATAAGTCAGGAGTGTGATGGAATACTCTCCACTTGCCTGGATGAGTGCAGCTCCAACAACACTCAAGAAGCTCAACACCATCCGGGACAAAGCAGCCCGCTTGATCGGCACCCCATCCACCACCTTAAACATTCACTCCCTCCACCACCGGCGTACCATGGCTGCAGTGTGTACCATCTACAAGATGCACTGCAGAAACTCACCAAGGCTTCTTCGGCAGCAACTCTCAAACCCGCGACCTCTTCCACCTAGAAGGACAAGGGCAGCAGGCGCATGGGAACACCATCACCTCCAAGTTCCTCTCCCAGCCACACACCATCCTGACTTGAAAATATATCGCCGATCCTTCATCGTCGCTGGGTCAAAATCCTGGAACTCCCTCCCTAACAGCACTGTGGGAGTACCATCACCACACGGACTGCAGCGGTTCAAGAAGGTGGCTCACCACCACCTTCTCAAGGGCAATTAGGGATGGGCAATAAATGCTGGCCTTGCCAGCGACGCCCACACCCCAGGAATGAATAAATTAAAAAACAGCAGGGAGTGAGCACCTTTGCGGTGGGGGAGAAGGAAGACTGGAAAATAAAGACGTTAAGAGACAAATCAAAAGCAAAATACTGCGGATGCTGGAAATCTGAAATAAAAACAGAAAATGCTGGAAATACTCAGCAGGTCAGGTAGCATCGGTGGAGAGAGAAACAGAGTTAACGTTTCAGGTCGATGACCCTTCGTCAGAATGTTGTATAGGGAGCAAATTCAGGGAAATTGTCAATGGGGAATGTCCTCGTTTAAGGGAGGGGAAAACAGCCCACCAGAAAGGCAGGCCTCATCCTCATAGAATCAGAGGGAGGCCATTCGGCCCACCGTGCCTTTGAAAGAGCTCTCCAATTAGTCCCACTCCCCCGCTGATTCCCCATAGCCCTGCAAATTGTTCCTTTTCAAATATATAACCAATTCCCTTTTGAAAAATACTGCTGAATTGGCTTCCACCCGCCCTCTCAAGCAGTCATCAGGCCTGAAATGCAGTGAGTTTTCTCCCCCAGATAAAATTCTCCAAATGAAACCACATCATCCGTGACGCGGACCCCAGAGTCCAGAAGCAGGGGAGGTGAATTCCTGCCAACTGATGCCCCAGGCTGCGATCGGGTGACTGGGCACAGGCCAAGGGAGTTGGAGCTGGAGCCTACTGATCTGTGGCCGCACCGACCAGGGGTGCTGGAGCCGGTTTGCAACCCTTTTAAGTGTTGAGGTGGGCTGAATTGAAATGTTTGGGTGCAGTACAGAGCCTGGACCATTCTGAGGGTTAATTTAACAAAATCTCACACTCTGGGGGAAGATTTCCCGCTGGAAGTATCGGGGAGTGTACCGTGCGGGGGTAGGCACATTGAAAGGGCATCCAAATACGTAATGGGGGAAAAGGTCATCCAATATATCTCCCACCATTCATGCTGAGCATCACTGGGCACTGGGAACGTTTGAGTGTTCCTAGTGTCCAAGGTTGCTATGTCAACAGGATGGGGGGAAGAGCATTAAAAGTTGAAGGGCCACCGCAGACTGTGCAATGGAGCGCAGAGTGACCGATTGCATAGCCCGTGTTGTTTTATTTACAGGCCTGGGAGGTAGGCCACAGACAAGGTCCAAAGGCGGGTTAATATTGTGAGATAACAACAGAAAACGCTGGAAAAACTCAGCAGGCCAGGCAACATCCGTGGAGAGAGAAATAGAGTCAACGTTTCGGGTCGAAACCCTTCGTCAGAACTGAGAAGAAAAGGCAGGAAATGAAACAGATTAAAAGGCAGTTTGGGGGCTGGGAAATGGGGGAGGGGATGAAAGAAGAGACATTAAGAGATATTCAAGGCGAGACGAGATGGTAATAGGGCAGGTAAAGAAACAAACAATGGCTCTAGATGAAGATAATATTGTGAGATACACATGCAAAACATTAGCCCTTCTCTTCTGTGTTAACTGTGGTTCAGTGGGTAGCTCTCGTTCACCTCTGAGTTTGAAGGTTGTAGGTTCAAATCCCGCTCCATTGACACTTAAATCATAATTCTAGGCTGCCATCTTTTGGTTGAGACGTTAAACCAAGTCCCCGTCTGCCCTTTCAGGTGGATGTCAACAGATCCCATGGCACTATTTTCGGAGAAGGACAGAGGAATTCATCCCTGGTATCCTGGCCAATATTTATCCCCAATCAACTTAAACAGATTATCTGGCTGTTATCATATTGCTGTTTGTGGGAGCTTGCTGTGCGCAAATTGCCTGCTGCGTTTCCGACATTACAACAGTGACTACCCTTCAAAAAGTACTTCATTGGTTGTACAGCACTTTGGGACGTCCTAAGATTGTGAAGGGCGCTATAGAAATGGAAATATTTCTCTGACAGAACTGTTACGGACTTCCAGCACTTCCTGTTTTAATTTATTATGTTCCCATAAAGACCCTGACAGCCAATAGCAAATGAGACTTCCTTCCCAGCAGTCTGGGCTGGATGTGGAACCGGAGGTGAAATGTTATTTTCTAACCCACTGCCCCAGCCAATATGTTTAGAACTTGTTCATAGGAAATGGAGAAAAAAACCCACACAATTTCTTTATTTAATGATATTTCTCCTGGGTTGTCCAAGAGATATATATACCTTTAATTCTTGGAGACTCCAGGGCAATCCTGGAAGGTTGGTATTCCTATCGAGGGGGTCAACAGCTATGGTGGAGTGAGGCCCTGGAGGGATTGGGAAAACAAGGGCGAGGATCTTCAAGTCAGTTTGCTGGTGGATGGTAAACAAGGAAAGGGAAATTCCACGAATTAAGGCAGAAGGAAGAAAGTCAAAGGAAGATAAAACGGCCCATTACAGAGTACATAGAAACATAGAAGATAGGAGCAGGAGTAGGCCATTCGGCCCCTCGAGTCTGCTCCGCCATTTAACGAGATCATGGCTGATCATCCAAATTCAATACCCTGTCCCTGTCTTCTCCCCATATCCCTTGGTCCCTTTAGCCTTAAGAAATATATCCAACTCCTTCTTGAATATATTTAATATAAGTTGGCCTCAACTGCCTTCTGTGGTAGAGAATTCCACAGGTTCACCACTCTCTGGGTGAAGAAATTCCTCCTCATCTCACTAAATGGCTTACCCCTTATCCGTAGACTGTGACCCCTGGTTCTGGACTCCCCGCCATTGGGAACATCCTTCCTGCATCTAGTCTGTCTAGTCCTGTTGGAATTTTATAAATTTCAATGAGATCCCCTCTCATTCTTCTAAACTCTAGTGAATATAAGCCTAATCGGCCCAATCTCTCCTCATACGTCATTCCTGCCATCCCAGGTATCAGTCTGGTGAATCTTCACTGAACTCCCTCCATGGCAAGAACATCCTTCCTCAGATAAGGCGACCAAAACTGCACGCAATACTCAAGGTGCATGCAGGATGGAGTGTGGGCCATGTTGGTCAGCAACTGGTTCTAAAGAACTGCCAGCTACATTACTGAAGAAAGCTTCTCGATGAGACTCTACCCCAATAATACCCAATAGGAGACAACACTGTACAGTCATTTCTTGCTAATGTGCGGGCAGTGAATGCCCCCTTTTGGACCGAAGAGACATGGGACAGAAATGTGTGTGTGTGTTTATAGAGCCATGTTAACACTGAACGTAGACAGAAGCTGCTAGTTGGGGAGGTTGCGTCTTTGACACTGCATTATTGCGCTCCCGCTGATCTGGTTTTAACCTGTTCCCTCTGGTTGTGCATTTATGTAAAGCATGTTGCTCAGCTCCCATAGTGGTGAAGCAGCACACAGCGATTCCAGAGCAGACTTAAAGCAAGATATTGGATGTTGCAGTGATTTACATGAAGCAAGCTAGGAAAATGACATTAAGTACCTCTGAATTCTGACTGTGAATGTGTTTTCTTTGGCTCGCTGAGTGTTGGGTTTATGCAGGTGAGTTCTGGAGAGTATGTGCGTGAGTTTGTTGAGAGGATTTGTTGGGTGGGATTGGATGGGTCGTTGGGTGGACTTGTTGAGTGTGATCGGGTGGGTTTGATTGGCACCCCATCCACCACCTTAGACATTCACTCCCTCCACCACCGGTGCACCGTGGCCGCAGTGTGTACCATCTACAAGATGCACTGCAGCAACTCGCCAAGGCTTCTTCAGCAGCACCTCCCAAACCTACGCCCACAACCCATGAACAAATTTAAAAAAGAGTAGCTGGCGTGAGTTTGAATGAATCATTGAGAAGATCCAATGAGAGTCCTTGGGTGGACATGTTGCATGTGTTCGGGTGGGTTTGTTGCCATTTAGTGGCCATGCTGCCCCTTTTTTATTAAACTGGTCTGAAGTAAAACGTTCAGATATGTTGACAGACTTAACTCCTGGGAATGAATTATGAAATTCCGTGGTCTGTCGCAATAAGAGCTGTTTTGTTTTGTTAATCTGTTATTATTAAAGAGATGGCAAAAGGCCAGTAGGAATGAAAACCATCAGTGTTCCTTGTGTTTGGCTGGCCATGGGAAAGCATGTTTTTCATCTCCTTTGAGAATTATATTATAGATCTACATGATAGCAAGAACAATTTAAACGAATACACTTTTGATTTTTTTGTTTGTCTTTTTCCACGTTCTTTCCCGTGTAAAATTTGGTTATCGTCCCCCATTCCATTTCTCTCCATGCCTCACAATGAGGGGAATAATAAGCTCCAACCCCTAAACTTATCGTAACACTGCCTCTACGTCCCTCAGATGACATGTCCATTCCTGCACCAATCAGCCCTGTGAGCTCTGTGCAACATTGCCCAATCCTTGCTGAATTGTGGGTAATTTTGCAACGCGGTTGTCATAAATCTCATCCTCATAAAGAAACTACTCATGAAATAACGCTGGACGGCCAGCTGGTGGCGCCGTCCAAGGAGTATAAATACTCGGGCGTGGGCCCAGCTTGCACAGGGACATTTTGTAAGACAAGGAACTAGTGAAGTACAACGAGACAAGTTGATTAAAGCCTTGCTTTATACTCAAACCAAGTGTGTAGTGAGTTTTATTATGTCAGCGGTCTTAGTCAAGTCCCTTTGGCATCTGGGCTCAAAACTGGTGCCGTTTTTTTTTCAACACAGAACAGATCCCAAGGAAGCACAGATTGTAGCAGGAATAAATACTATTCAATTTATGGAAAATTAAACGGATGAAAATATGAATGGAACGGTCCACATTTTTAAAGCCTTGCTCCTTGCTAAATGGGACTGTAATCGGCCCGACATCACTGGGGGGCTGGGAGGTGCTTGGGCTAGTCCGCACTTAAGGGTTCTTCATTTTAATTGATGCCACACGTTAGATGCGAGGAAGCTATCTTGGTCTGATTCTGTGATATTTTGGTGAAAAGTGTCTTAACTCTTACCTCGCTGAATGAACAAGCTCCGTACAGCTACGCAGTGAATAATCCTTGCCCTGCCATCTAAGCAGTGACATTTATTTCACATACGCTGAGTGGTATTTAGACGAAAGTCATTAGAACCGTTTTTTTTTTGTTGGAGAAAATGTGTAGAAATCAAAAAAAATTTGGGCGAATGACCGAGGCCTCTTGTACAAGACAGCAGCAATTGCTGAAGTGAATGGGAGAAAAGGTGAGGTAAATCAAGTAGCATCTAACAACTAGTTCAAATGCTAACGCTAATATAAAGGTCCATTCTCTATTACTGGCTTCCTGTTTGGATGATCCTGTGTCTCTAGTTTGTTGTTTTTTTTGTTGTAAATCTCCTTTAATAATTTGTTTCTTCAGGAAGCTATACTCTTATCTTTAGGTTTTCAACAGCCAGCTGTAAAGGTTAGGCAACCTATACCAACGTCTGTGCCAGTACCGGTCTTTAAACATGATTCAATAGGAAAGACCTTTCACTTAAGCCCATGCCCTTCAATGGCATGCCTGTGAATAAGACCTCACCAGGTTATTGTGGGAGCTCTTGCTGCTCTTTGGCACAGCATGTAGTTATGTGGAGTTACTGAAGGGGGATTGACAGGGTAGATGCTGAAAGGTTGTTTCCCCTGGCTGGAGTGTCTAGAACTAGGGGGCATAGTCTCAGGATAAGGGGTCGGCCATTTAAGACTGAGATGAGGAGGAATTTCTTCACTCAGAGGGTTGTGAATCTTTGGAATTCTCTGCCCCAGAGGGCTGTGGATGCTGAGTCTTTGAGTATATTCAAGGCTGAGATCGATAGATTTTTGGGCTCTCGGGGAATCAAGGGATATGGAGATTGGGCGGGAAAGTGGAGTTGAGGTCGATGATCAGCCATGATTTTATTGAATGGCGGAGCAGGCCCGAGGGGCCGAATGGCCGACTCCTGCTCCTGTTTCTTATGTTCTTATTTATTGCACCCACCCTGTGCTCCCACTCATGATAGCTTCTCCCTGATAGTTCCTGATATTCATTCTATTTCTCAAATGTGTCCCTAAATAACGTTGGTAGCTGTTCGACTACTGCAGCTGCTGTCAGTGTTCACAGACACAGTCCACGTATCGGGGTGGGGAGGGGGGGGAGGGTTTCAAAGCTACTGGATGGTATTTGGTCAGTGGCTCCGCACTTCACCCGAAGGGACAGACCGTTGCTCGGGTTGGCTCCGTGGGCTCTGGCAGGCCCTCCTGCCTCCCACCCAGCCAAGCGGCCATTCAGACTATTCGACTGTGGAGGGCATCGCGCTCCTGTTCTCAGCCGACATCCTGACAAAGGAACGCGCTAGCAGGCCAGCAATCAGGTACGAGGAGCCCTGGGCTGAGCAGTCCACGGGCACTGAGTTCAATTGTAGTTGCTGCCCTGGCTGAGATAAGCTAACTCAATACCGACAGGAAGATCAAAATTGAGACCTTTAAGTGCGTTTGGCTCCACTCCAGTTCTGTGTCAGCCATGGCTCAGTTGGTAGCACACTTGCTTCTGAGCCAGAATGGTTGTGGGTTCAAGTTCCCACTCCAGGAACATTGAGTGCAAAAGAAATCTAGGCTGTACACTGCAGTGTAGTACTGAGGGAGTGCTGCACTGTCGGAGGTGCTGTCTTTTGGGTGAGATATTAAAGCAAGGCCCCGTCTGCTATCTCAGGTGGACGTAAAAGATCCCATGCCATTATTTCGAAGAAGAGCGGGGGAGTTATCCCCGGTGTCCTAGGCCAATATTTATCCCTCGACTAACGTAACAAAAACAGATGATCTGGTCATTATCACATTGCTGTTTGTGGGAGCTTGCTGTGCGCAAATTGCCTGCCGCGTTTCCCACATTCCAACAGTGTACTACACTTCAAAAAGTACTTCATTGGCTGTGAGATGTCCGGTGGTCATGAAAGGCGCTATATAAAGGCAAGTCTTTCTTTTACTAATCCATAAAGAGAGAAGTCATGGAGTTTTCTAAAAGGTGTTTTTGAACGTGAAGAACTTCCATTTCCCGTACAGTTTAAAAAGGGTTTATTACAGCGACAATGATTGATTAGAAAATAAAGTAAAAATATATTTACACGCATTTTAAATCCATTCACAACGCCAACAATAAATATTTTGCACAGAACTCAGATATTTGCAAATAACTTAACTACTTATTGAGAAGCGAACCAGAGTAAAAATGTACACGTATTGACAAAGGACCCCTCTTAATTGGGATTGGAATACATTTGTTGAGAAAACATCTTCTTCAGCTGTGCCACCTCGGCCGAGAGTGAAGCGAGCTGATTCTTAAGGACGCTGTTTTCTGATTTGAAGGTGGTGTCCCCCTTCAGAGTGTTCCTTGGATAGCCAGGAGCTTCCTGGGCACTGTAGTGGGCAGCTTCCTGCATGTACCTATAGTTCAGACCACTTTTGCTCTCATTGGGTGAGAGTCCAACGTGAGCTCTCCAAGCGGGCGGGACCAAACCAGCGCCGACTCCTCTGTCTGACTGGGGCATCGAAGCGTTAGGGTAACACCCTTGCTGCTGCTCACTGGCTTGTCCGACTGGTTGCTCAGGGACTGCTGCTCTGGCAAAGTTGCCCAGCGCCATCTGGACCACCTTTGCCTTCCCATCGACCTCGGCGCTTTCTTCCATCCCAGCTCCAATCTTAAACCGAAGCTTGTGAGGTAAACTCCTGACCATCTCCGTTAGTTCGAGGGACCTTGCAGGCTTAGCGATCTCACTTGGGTACGTTCTCCCAATGTCCACCTCTATGTCACTGTTGGAGGACAGTTGGGTTTCAAAGCGGTCTTCGCAATGAGGAGAGAATTTGCCTTGGTCGCTCAGGTGGTCATCGAAGAAGACAGGGCTTCCAACATTGGAGCTCCCAGGAGTGGAGATACCAGAGTCTTCAGACACCACACAGGACTCCTGTTGTTCTACTCCAAGCCCTGCTCCAAACTGCCGATTATTAGGTGAGAAACTTTTATTGTCCACAGGCTGCATGATATAACCATTGTCAGGTCTGACCAGAAAAGCTGACTGAACACCAGGAACGCAGCGCAGAGGCTGTGGATTATTTTGGACAGCCGGTGTCTCCGATGGGTCCTTTACGAGACCAAACCGGAACTTTAAAGCCAGGAGCTCTGCCTTCAGTCTGGCGTTTTCTTCCAGAAGGGCAATGACTCGCTGCTCAAGGACCATGTCGTTGACCCGGCGTTTTTCCCGGGACCTCTTGGCCGCCTCGTTGTTCTTCTTGCGCTTGTCCCAGTAGCTGTTGTCCTTCTTCTCGTCGGGGATGAACTCTCGTTTTCTGCGGTTCACCGAGTTGGAGTCTTTGTGTTTGATCTGCCTGGTTCCCAGCAGGGACCGGGCCAAGAGGCTGTTGGTGGTGAGCAGGGACACGGCTTCATCGGTGAAGGACAGGCGTGGAGCGCACAGGTCCAGTGTGCGAGGAGGCGCCGCTAGATCCTGGAGGTGGTCAGTCCTCGGTTCTCTTACCTCCTGGAATGACTCCGCCGCTGACATGTTCATTCCAGTTGATGGAACTGAGTGCCTCTGACCAAAAATCTCAGCAGTGGAGAAGTAACCTGTTAAAATAAGAAGTAGAAACACTGGATCGTCAGTTTGGTTGAGTGCTAATTATACATTGCTGTCTTAGGACCAGTTGACTGGAACGATATTGAATTTTCAACTAATAAAAACCTCTGGCATTGGGAATCCCAACATTGACCAGCTATTTGAGGCTGACTGCCCATGGGGGGGGGGGGGGGGGGGGTTAGTTTTGGAAATTCTTTGCCAGGAAAATGGGCTGTGTTTCAACCTTCTCCAACTTAGAAGGCAGGAGTTGAAGGAACACTGTCTCCTATGAACAGAAGGATACTATTAGAGTTGGCTGAAGACAGCAAAGACCCTGAAATATAATGACTTGGCTGAAGCCAGGAGACAAACTCAGGGGTGGAGGCGGCGGGGGGCGGGGGGGCGGGGGAGTGGTGTCTGTCTCCCCCTTTCTTATCTGTGGGTCCCAACACAATTCAAAGGATGAGATTCAAAGACAAGTCCTGTTTTCAATGTATCTTCTGAGAGCTCAGGGTGGTAAGGTAATGGACCCAGAATTGGCTGGTAAAATAATGGCGAGTTTAATGGCGCTCGCTGTTATTAGTGTACAAATAACCCAGCAACTTGTTGTGAGGAAGCGATGCGCCGTGAGTTGCGAATTGCCAGGAGTTGCTGGAAGATTTGCGCCTCGCCACACCATTAGCTTTGCGAAGACGGCGATCTTGCCGTCAATTTTCCCGCGAGTTTCAAGAAATTGCTGGATTTGCGGCGTAAATGCAAATTAAACTCGCCGCGGAAAGCTAGGGCTGGTACTTAACGACTTAAGGAACCTTTTAATGACGAGATTTATGTCCCTGCAATGCCACTCAACCTCTCTGGCCCAGAAAGAGAACAATTGAAACTGTGGCGTCTCATTCCTGCAGGTAGTAAATTGTTGCTAGAGGCTTTTAAAATGTAATTGTTTTTTCTAACTTTTGCTGTCTCTTTTTTCTCTCTCTCTTAATCCAATCTTTCTTTCCCTCTCTTTATTTCTCTTTCTGTACCCGATTTGACTCTAATTCACCCGATTTCCTTCTCCGTTGTTCCTTTGTTTCTTTCTCAATCCTTAATTGCTTAAGGAGATAAACTGTTTGTTCCTGTCTTTCACCAAGGTCACAGATGCCCCATTGCCCTCACTACCAGCAATTTGCATCGCAAAATATATTCGGTGATGGAAAAATAACTTCAGAAGCCTTAGAGGCGCTCAACTATACTAAAAATAATCATTTCTATCGGGAGTGTGTTGAAATCCTCGTGTGCTTATTGCAATCGTCAGTCAGAACACCAGCCCCGTTCTTAACTGTGCAGCGCTGTTCATTATATACCTTCAGGGTGACCTGCCATTCAAAACTCCACTCGCCGCACCTCCAGGGTTTAGCTAGCTCACCCTTTGGAGTCTTAAACCAGATTGCCTATGAAGAAAGCCAACTCGTCAGCAATGAACTAATCAGCCAGCCACTGTCTCCGTGTCAGGGAGAGGGGCTGATTTAAAATAGGTTAAAGTAATATTATAATATCATAGAGCCAGGTCACATTAGAGTAAATACGGCAACACACACAAGTAATTTTAGAGTAAATACGGCAATAGACCCAAGTAATTTTAGAGTAAATACGGTAGTAAATCCAAGTAATTTTAGGGTAAATACGACAAAAGACCCAAGTAATTTTAGGGTAAATATGACAATAGACCTAAGTAATTTTAGAGTAAATACGGTAATAAATCCAAGTAATTTTAGGGTACATACGGTAGTAAATCTAAGTAATTTTAGGGTAAATACGACAATAGACCCAAATAATTTTAGAGTAAATACGGTAGTAAATCCACGTAATTTTAGAGTAAATACGACAATAGACCAGAGTAATTTTAGAGTAAATACGACAATAGACCCGAGTAATTTTAGAGAATGCAGGTAAATGATAATTAACAGGGGTTAGAGGTCACTTGGAACATTGTCTAACATTGAAAGTTTTTTCCCAATACCCACCCCCAGTATATTCTGTTTAAATAAGTAGCCATCGAGTTGGTTCACGGTCTCATAACAGGATTCATCAGGATGTCCATCAGGATATCCTACTAAACTGGCTCACGGTGGGGGGGTGGGTTGTTTTGAGTTCTTTGTGAATATTTGGGGGGCGATCCTCACTGAGTTACCTGTTGGACCCACTTCCCGGAGCACACTATCTTGGCATCTCATTAACACGTTAACCTCACCCTTTAAGGAGATTTGGTGTCACATTCAGTGTGGGAAACATTCTCACAAGGGGGTTTTGTTCACTCCAAACTCCTCAAAAAAATGAATCAGTCGACATATTAAAAAAAATCTCAACTCACGCACATTCGAAGTACTCCGTTGTTTAAAGTCCCACTTCCCTGTGTTATTTACATTGCTTCATTCAACATTTCGGACAAATTAATTTTTCTTGAGCACAAATAAGCGATTCTGCAGTGGTGGGGCAGACTAACATCTCACAGAATACACACACACACAAACAATGTTTACTGTTAAGGGTCTTCGCTTGTTTGGTCTAAACTGCAACAGTGAAAACTCACATCAATGGTCGCTGTCACAGCACTAACCGTCCACCGATCCGGCGAGAAAGTATCTGAAGCCTCTCTCAGTTCCGAGTTAGGAGTTTCTCCTTCCTCGAAAGCAGATGTGTTCTGTCAGCAAGAGCCGAGTTATCTAAGCTGTTGCAATACTTTTCTAAAAAATAGTTACCCAACCCTCTAAGGAACTCCTCCCAGCGTTGGCAAATTCAAGCCTCCCTCCTCCCTCCTTCCACTATTTCTGTAGCTCACTCCTGCCCTTTTTGCAGTTTGTTTCCCCCCCCCCTACTGTGCAATGATCTGGAAACACTTTAGTACACCCGCCAGGGCTCTTGTGGATTCCGATCAGTCCCACCTTCCCTCCTCCCCACCCGAGTAAAAGTTAGTGCGACTGTGGCATGTTCCTTTATTCAGTCCTGCACGCCGAAACAATCGGCCCTCCCACCCCACCCCAAATAAAATCGCTAATTTCTTTAAATTCCCACAGTAACTTGTGATGTTTTACACTGAAACTGAAGAGAGGACTCCTGCGCATGAGTTTAAAGCGATCCTTACACTGCTTTGTCGTTTAGGAACTTGTGGGGGAGTTCAAAACTAGGTTCAAACTAAAGACAAACAGGAAAGATTTGCTGAGCACTTTTTAATTCCATCTGGATTGTTTTCCCATTCCTGTCCGAAGGGACTAACGCTTGCCAATGGTTCAGTGGGCAGTACTCTCTCTCTCGCCTCTGAGTCAGAAGGTTGTGGGTTCAAGTCCCACTCCAGAGACTTAAGCACAAAAATCTAGGCTGACACTCCCAGTGCAGTGCTGAGGGAGTGCTGCACTGTCGGAGGTGCCGTCTTTCAGATGAGACGTTAAACCGAGGCCCCGTCTGCCCTCTCGGGTGGATGTAAAAGATCTTGTGGCACTATTTCAAAGAAGAGCAGGGGCAGTTATCCCTGGTGTCCTGGCTAATATTTACCCCTAAATCAACATCATTAAAACAGATGATCTGGTCATTATCACATTGCTGTTTCTGGGAGCTTGCTGTGCGCAAATTGGCTGCCATGTTTCCCACATTACAACAGTGACTACACTTCAAAAAGTACTTCATTGGCTGTAAAGTACTTTGGGACGTCCGGTGGTGGTGAAAGGTGCACTGAAAATAATTAAGGTTGCTGAATATATTTAAGAAGGAGATAGATAGATTTCTAGACACAAAAGGCGTCGAGGGGTATGGGGAGAGAGCGGGAATATGGTATTGAGATAGAGGATCAGCCATGATCACATTGAATGGTGGAGCAGGCTCGAAGGGCTGAATGGCCGACTCCTGTTTCTATGCTATAGAAATGCGAGTCTTTCTTTTTCCCATCGATTACTAACATTCTTCCTGGGAGGGCACGGACAGTGATTGTCATCAGCTCTTTGACTATGGGTGGCATCACAGATCCTGCCCTTCGTCAGCACGTTTCCAGCAAAATCACTGGATAATGACAAAGAGGAGCTGATTATTTTTTGCCTGCTCCTAGCCCAGAGACGCTGAGGCGACTTGTAGAATTAGCATCTCCACTGCGCTGTGGCTGAGTTCCAGTAACTCATCGAAGACTGGAGATCGAATCAGAAGGAAAATACTTTTCATGAGAAAACTGATATTTTTTCTGTACGGGTGCAGATCATTCCTTTCTGAGAGCCACAAGTACATAAATACTGCGGCAACAACAGCAGGCCAGAGGCTAGGTATTCTGCGGCGAGTGTCTCACCTCCTGACTCCCCAAAGCCTTTCCACCATCTACAAGGCACAAGTCAGGAGTGTGATGGAATACTCTCCACTTGCCTGGATGAGCGCAGCTCCAACAACACTTAAGAAGCTCGACACCATCCAGGACAAAGCAGCCCACTAGATTGGCACCCCATCCACCACCTTAAACATTCAATCCCTCCACCGCCGGCGCACCGTGGCCGCAGTGTGTACCATCTACAAGAAGCACTGCAGCAACTCACCAAGCTTCTTCGGCAGCACCTCCCAAACCCCCGACCTCTACCACCTAGAAGGACAAGGGCAGCAGGTGCATGGGAACACCACCACCTCCAAGTCACAAACCATCCTGACTTGGAAGTATATCGGCCGATCCTTCATCGTTGCTGGGTCAAAATCCTGGAACTCCCTCCCTAACAGCACTGTGGGAGTACCTTCACCACACGGACTGCAGTGGTTCAAGAAGGTGGCTCGCCACCACCTTCTCAAGGGCAATTAGGAATGGACAATAAATGCTGGCCTTGCCAGCGACGCCCACATCCCAGGAACAAATTTTTTAAAAAGTGGATCAGAGGAAGACAGCGTGTTATAAATCTCATCATCAAGAAGCTACTTATGAAATAACGCTGCACGGCCAGCTGGTGGCGCCGTCCAAGGAGTATAAATACTCGGGCGTGGGCCCCAGCTTTCCAGGGACATTTTGTAAAGACAAGGAACTAGTGAAGTACAACTAGACCTCCATGTTCTGAAACAAGTTGATTAAAGCCTTGCTCGATGCTCAAACCAAGTGTGTAGTGAGTTTTATTACGTCACAGTGTATGTCCAAAAGGCCTGGGTCACTTCGTACCCAGTGAATGGGGTCCTCCAACCAATAACGTGGCTCACTACAATTCCTTTTCGTGCTTAAAGCTGGTATTAAAGAGTCTGCCGTGGCTCAGTGGGTGGCACTCTTGCCCCTTGAGTCCAAATGTCGCGGGTTCAAGTCCCACTCCAGAGACTTGAGCACAAAATCCAGGCTGACACTTCAGGGCAGTACCAAGGGAGTGTCATTAAACCAAGGCTCCATCTGCCCTCTCATATTGATGTATAAGATCCCATGTCACTATCTGAAGAAGAGGTCTCCCTGATATTTATCCCTCAACCAACATCTGGTAATTATCTCATTGCTGTTTGTGGGACCTTGCTGTGTGCAAATTGGCTGCCATGTTTCCTACATTACAATGGTATAATTATAATTACAATGCTTCAAAAGTGCTTAATAGGCTGCAAGACGATTTGGGATGTCCTGATGTTTCCACTCATGGAGCAGCGCCTCGATTTAAAAATTCTAATCCTCGTTTTCAATACCTTCCATGGCCTCACCCCTCCCTATCTCTGTAATCTCCTCCAGCCCTACAACCCTCCGAGATCTCTGCACTCTTCAAATTCTGACCTCACGCGCATCCCCGATTTCCATCGCTCCACCAATGGCGGCAGTGCCTTCAGCTGTCATGGTCCTAAGCTCGAATATTCCCTCCCTAAATCTCTCTACCTCTCTCTCCTCCTTTAAGACACTCCTGTTGGTGTTGTTTTTGTAAGATTTTAAGATTCAATGATACGCCTTTGATACAATGTACCGTGCTCCCAGGATTGGCAACGTATAAGGACATACTTCCAGAGATACTTCAAACCCCCAGGGTTCCCACTCCTAATCACTATACAGTGACCCCACCCCACACTGGAAAGTGACTGTGTGGGGTTGTCAGCGTCAGGTCTAACGGCGATGCCGCCCACAGTCGGATAGCCCATCAACCCTCACCATCTGAGCTCACACTTTGAAAATGGCCCTAGGGTGAGGTACTGGAAGGCACATGGCATCTGTGGAAGATTCGGGAGAGGAGTTGGAAATATTTGGGAGAAAACAGCTGAATTACATAGGTCCAGAAGTTAATTCAGCTGCAGAGAACTCCTGTGCTTAATTGTCTCACTGCTGATGGCGTTGTGGTTAATTATCCCAGTGATGGTGATGCTGTGGTTAATTATCCCAGTGATGGTGATGTTGTGGTTAATTGTCCCAGTGATGGTGATGTTGTGGTTAATTGTCCTGGTGATGGTGATTCTGTGGTTAATTGTCCCGGTGATGGTGATGCTGTGGTTAATTGTCCTGGTGATGGTGATGTTGTGGTTAATTGTCCCAGTGATGGTGATGCTGTGGTTAATTATCCCAGTGATGGTGATGTTGTGGTTAATTGTCCCAGTGATGGTGATGTTGTGGTTAATTGTCCTGGTGATGGTGATTCTGTGGTTAATTGTCCCGGTGATGGTGATGCTGTGGTTAATTGTCCTGGTGATGGTGATGTTGTGGTTAATTGTCCCAGTGATGGTGATGTTGTGGTTAATTGTCCTGGTGATGGTGATTCTGTGGTTAATTGTCCCGGTGATGGTGATGTTGTGGTTAATTGTCCCAGTGATGGTGATGTTGTGGTTAATTGTCCTGGTGATGGTGATTCTGTGGTTAAGTGTCCCGGTGATGGTGATGCTGTGGTTAATTGTCCTGGTGATGGTGATTCTGTGGTTAAGTGTCCCGGTGATGGTGATGCTGTGGTTAAGTGTCCCGGCGATGGTGATGTTGTGGTTAATTATCCCGGCGATGGTGATGCTGTGGTTAAGTGTCCCGGTGATGGTGATGTTGTGGTTAATTATCCCGGCGATGGTGATGTTGTGGTTAATTATCCCGGCGATGGTGATGCTGTGGTTAAGTGTCCCGGTGATGGTGATGTTGTGGTTAAGTGTCCCGGTGATGGTGATGTTGTGGTTAAGTGTCCCGGTGATGGTGATGTTGTGGTTAAGTGTCCCGGTGATGGTGATGTTGTGGTTAAGTGTCCCGGTGATGGTGATGCTGTGGTTAAGTGTCCCGGTGATGGTGATGCTGTGTTAAGTGTCCCGGTGATGGTGATGCTGTGGTTAAGTGTCCCGGTGATGGTGATGCTGTGTTAAGTGTCCTGGTGATGGTAATGTTGTGGTTAAATGTCCCGGTGATGGTGATGCTGTGGTTAAGTGTCTCTCTCATTCACTATCTCTGTACCTCTCATCCTCTCTCTCTCTCTTTCTTTCTCTGATTTGCTTTCTTGCGTTGGCTCGGTTGATTTCTCTCTCGGTTTCAGTCTCGTTTATTTTCTCTGTTTCGTTCTCACCCTACTTTCGCTCCCCATTTTGGTACATCTCTCTCTCTCACTCACTATCACTCTTTCTCCTTCACCATAAAGTACGTCATGCCACGGGCTGAGGGGCTGAGTTAAACTCTGGACGTGTTGAAGGAGGATGCGTGGCGTATGGTTTCGGTAACCACGGAGGACCACATCAGACGCTGCGGTCCCACGGAGAGACACTTAACCCGTCACAGCCCTCAGCTTAGGGCCTGACGCAAGCTCTTAACATCCCTTACAACTGAGAGCACTTAATGCCCCCCCCCAAAAAAAATCCCCACAAAGTTATGTTAGCATAGCTTGTTTCGGAACGCAAAGAGTTAACCTCAAATAAATCCTGCCCCTTAACCAGGAAGAAAATTTATTTTAAAGGCATTTTTTGAAATAGCTACGAAATGGGCACAAAAGTCAGGTCCCATCTCTTAAAGGTGCCACGTTTGTGGCCCAAGTCAAGTTTCCGAAAGTGGTGCGCCGTCGCTTTAAATAAGAAGCCAGATTTGCTTCCCTTTGGGCTGTATGACTTATAAAATGTGTAATGAAAATGTATTGTAACGTGTCTCTGTAAATTGAGTGCCATGTACCACGTTAATTTGTATTGTACGTGATGTGAACTGTATTGTCATGTATCTCAACAAATTTTTATGAATAAAGTATATATTATATATTATATATTATATATAAGAGCCTCCCTTATATAACGGTGCCCGGCCCCAGAGGTGAGGATCTCGCTCAGTGAGGTTTACCCCAGACAAAGAACTCTTACCCCCCAGATCAATGGTTACTTCCTCCGCTGCTCCTGGCTCGGGCAGTCTGGGTCGACTGAAGTTTCCCTTGATAGTATCCGACGAACACACACACAGACACACAGACACACAATGTGTAATCTGTGCTCTCTCTCTCTCTCAGCCTCCTACTTGTGCCGTTGCCTCTCTGAGAAAAATCAGTCGACGGTGGGTGTTGGTGGATGAGTGTCACCCGAGGCAACCCTCAGCCGTCAATCCTGCCTTTCCTGATCCCAACCAGGATGTGCCGTAACCTCGGCAACTGCGTCCCCCTTGGCAACCCGTGCAATGTGTGTGTGTGAGAGCGAGAGTGTGTCAACCCCCGGGATCGCCATGGCAACTCATGACGTCGAGGCAGCCTGAAATAGCCTGGCGATTTGCAAAAAATAACAACAGAGAAGAAAAAAAACGCTGGCAAAACTCAGCAGGCCGGGCAACATCCGTGGAGAGAGAGAGAGACAGAGTCGGGCAACATCCGTGGAGAGAGAGAGAGAGTCAACGTTTCGGGTCGAAACCCTTCTACAGAAACCCTTGCAATTTGCAAATGTTATTGTGCCGCAGATCAGTAAAGCTGGCCAAATGCGTTGGCAAATAGACGTTCTTGGAATGGAGATGATCTGTATTGTCAAGTCTGCACCAGCCCTGCTGGTAATGCCTTAACCCACTTATCCAATTCACACACGTCCCATGTATTCCCAACAAAGTGGGTCAGCAGCAGTGACAACAGGCACACTGATCCGAAAAATAGACTCATTGATAATCAAGCAAGATGCCACATTCAACCAGTCCGTCACACTTGGTAGGTTGGGAGCTGAGTCACACATATAGTGTGCGTCTGTAACTGGGATTGAGCACAGCTATATTTAGGGCAGCTTATGCAGTCCCGTCAGATCCAAATTTGGGGTTTGGAGACGCGTCCCGAACTCAGTCGTGTTTCGATCCCTCAATCAGCCCCCCCAATTCAGCACAGAGTGGCATTACGCTGCAGGGGGATTTCTCTCGCAGACCTACATTGGCTCCCGGTCCGGCCACGCCTCGATTTTAAAATTCTCATCCTCGTTTTCAAATCCCTCCATGGCCTCGCCCCCTCCCCTACCTCTCTAACCTCCTCTAGCCCCACACAACCCTTCGCGATCTCTGCGCTCCTCCAATTCTGGCCTCTTGCGCATGGCCGATTTGAATCGTTCCACCACTGCGGCCGTGCCTTCAGCTGCCAAGGCCCCGAGCTCTGGAATTCCCTCCCTAACCCGCTCCGCCTCTCCTCCTTTAACTCGATCCTTAAAACCGACCGCTTTGACCAAGCTTTTAGTCACCTGCCCTGATATCGCCTTGTGTAGCGCGGTGTCAAATTTTGTTTCATGTCGCTCCTCTGACGCGCCGTCATAAAAGTACGTTAAAGGCGCTATATAAATGCACGTTGTTGCAGCTGTATTGTATCTCTGGAGCAATGCTGGCAGGCTGCAACAGGCATGGTCACACTGCGAGAGAGACTGAGTGATCGGCACCCCAGTGGCTCAATGGAGGAATGTACACCTTGCATTGTACTGAGCCCCGCTGCCCCCCTCCCCTCCCCACCCACCAACCTCAGCCCGCTCTCCCCTCCCCACCCCACCCCACCAACCTCACTCCCCCTCTCCCCCACCCCACCCCACCAACCTCAGACCGCTCTACCCCTCCAATCCCCACCCTACCCCACCCACCAACCTCAGCCCGCTCTCCCCCTCCCCACCCCACCAACCTCACTCCCCCTCCCCTCCCCACCCTACCCCACCAACCTCAGACCGCTCTACCCCTCCAATCCCCACCCTACCCCACCCACCAACCTCAGCCCGCTCTCCCCCTCCCCTCCCTACCCAACAACCTCACTCCCCGCTCTCCCCCTCCCCTCCCCACCCCACCCACCAACCTCACTCCCCCTCCCCTCCCCACCCTACCCCACCCACCAACCTCACTCCCCCTCCCCTCCCCACCCACCAACCTCAGCCCGCTCTCCCCCTCCAATCCCCTCCCCACCCACCAACCTCACTCCCTCCCCTCCCCACCCCACCCCGCCAACCTCACTCCCCCTCCCCTCCCCACCCTACCCCACCCCAGCAACCTCAGCCCGCTCTCCCCCTCCCCTCCCTACCCACCAACCTCACTCCCCTTCTCCCCCTCCCCTCCCCACCCACCAACCTCATTCCCCCTCTCCCCCTCCCCACCCCACCCCACCAACCTCACGCCCCCTCTCCCCCTCCCCTCCCCACCCTACCCCATGCCACCAACCTCACTCCCCCACTCCCCCTCCCCTCCCCACCCCACCCCACCCCACCAACCTCACTCCCCCTCTCCCCCTCCCCACCCTACCCCACCCCACCAACCTCAGCCCGCTCTCCCCCTCCCCTCCCCACCCCCAACCTCACTCCCCGCTCTCCCCCTCCCCTCCCCACCCCCAACCTTACTCCCCCTCTCCCCCTCCCCTCCCAACCCACCAACCTCAGCCCCGCTCTCCCCCTCCCCACCCAACCCAGCAACCTCACTCCCCCTCTCCCCCTCCCCACCCCACCCACCAACCTCAGCCCCCTCTCGCCCTCCCCACCCAACCCAGCATTCACTCCCCCTCTCCCCCTCTCCTCCCAACCCACCAACCTCACCCGACCTCTCCCCCTCCCCACCCAACCCACCAACCTCACCCCCCTCTCCCCCTCCCCACCCAACCCACCAACCTCACTCCCCCTCTCCCCCCTCCACCCCACCCCACCCACCAACCTCACTCCCCGCTCTCCCCCCTCCCCTCCCCACCCAACCCACCAACTTCACTCCCCACTCTCCCCCTCCCCACCCCACCCCACCCACCAACCTCACTCCCCGCTCTCCCCCTCCCCACCCCACCCCTCCCCACCCACCAACCTCACTCTCCCCTCTCCCCACCCCACCCCTCCCCATCCACCAACCTCACTCCCCCTCTCCCCCTCCCCTCCCCACCCCACCAACCTCACTCCCCGCTCTCCCCCTCCCCACCCCACCCCACCCCACCAACCTCACTCCCACTCTCCCCCTCCCCACCCCACCCCTCCCCACCCACCAACCTCACTCTCCCCTCTCCCCCTCCCCTCCCCTCCCCATCCACCAACCTCACTCCCCTTCTCCCCCTCCCCTCCCCTCCCATGAACCTCAGCCCCGCCCTCCCCCTCCCCTTCCAGTAACGTTAACTCCCGAGTGAGGTGACAGAAGCGCAGAAACGAAACCATGCCCAGCTTGAGGGGGAATTCTGGGAAATTTCTCCCTGATTCCATGAGGCCATGCCCCCAGAAACCATGGTGACTCCTGTCACATCCCGAGGCCAAATTATCCAACCCACCTACCCATCCTGATACACTGCTATGGCTCTTCACTTTGAAAACAGTGCGTAGAATTGCACAGCATGTACAGCACAGAAACAGGCCATTCGGCCCAACTGGTCTATGCTGGTGTTTATGCCCCACACGAGCCTCCTCCCACCCTAATTCATCTAATCCCCCCCTTTAAAGGGCTGTAGTGTTCCCTCACTTCTCATTTCTGAAGATTCGGTATCACAGAATCATGGTTTACTCATAGTTCTGGTTATCGGAGCCTTATGTTGGGACACTCGACTGTGCACTTCCTTATTCTCAGAACATCGTTTCATCAGGCTGCAACTATTACGCTGACTGCGCTTGACACGGCTTTTCGGAATGTGTCGCAAGAGCTGTGCCCGCGCGCCATCGCGTGGCCCGTGTGCTGGTGCGGTGTGTCGGTGTGTTACGCTGCGGGGAGTAGGTGGGCGAAGGGTTCAACAGAGACAGCTCCCCGCACCGTGAGCTCCCACTCTCTCCCTCAGCCGCCTGTGGCAACTGAGATTATTTCCCACAGAGGAAGGAAAAGAAAGACTTGCCTTTTATGAGGCACAATGCAAATATAGCATTGGCAGCACTCTCACCCGTGAGTCAGAAGGTCGTGGGCTCAAATCCCACTCCAGGGACTTGAGCACATAAAGCTAGGCTGACACTCCAGTGCAGTGCTGAGGGAGTGCTGCACTGTCAGAGGTACCGTCTTTTGGATGAGTCGGGAACGTTAGCATAGTAGTTATTTTACTGGATGAGTAATCCAGAGGCATGGACTAGTGATCCGGGAGACGTGAGTTCAAATTCCACCCTGCCCCTCCCTCCCGGAACCACGATAGGGTTCCCCTTGTCCTCACCTTTCACCCCACCAGCCTCCACATTCAACGGATCATCCTCCGCCATTTCCGCCACCTCCAAAGTGATCCCACCACCAAACGCATCTTCCCCTCCCCTCCCCTTTCAGCATTCCGTAGGGACCGCTCCCTCCGCGACACCCTGGTCCACTCCTCTATCACCCCCCAGCACCCCTTCCCCTTCGCCCGGCACCTTCCCGTGCAAGCGCAGGAGATGTAACGCCTGCCCTTATACCTCCCCCTTCCCACTGTCCAGGGCCCCAAACACCCCTTCCAGGTGAAACAGCGATTTACTTGTACTTCTTCCAATTTAGTATACTGTATTCACTGCTCACGATGTGGTCTCCTCTACATTGGGGAGACCAAATGCAGATTGGGTGACCGCTTTGCGGAACACCTCCATTCAGTCCGTAAGGGTGACCCCGAGCTTCCGGTCGCCTGTCATTTTAATTCACCGCTCCATTCCCACTCGGACCTCACCGTCCGCGGCCTCTTGCATTGTTCCACGGAAGCTCAACGTAAACTCGAGGAACAGCACCTCATCTTCCGATTAGGCACTTTACAGCCTGCCGGACTCAATATCGAGTTCAACAATTTACATTTTTACTTATATTTTTCATCCACACCTTTGTTTTGGTTTCCCCCCCCTTTCCTTTTTTTTCTCTCTCCCACATGGCAGCTGTCTCCCATTCTGCCAGCGCATTTCACACCTAATCTAGAGCCGTCTTTTGTCTCCACTAGTCCGATCACCATCTCGTCTCGTTTTGAATATCTCTTAATGTCTCTCCTCTTTTGTTCTCTCCCAGCCTGGCCTCTTAATCTATTTCATTCCCTGTGCCTCTTTAGTCTTGACAAAGGGTTTTGACCCGAAACGTTGACTCTATTTTCTCTCCACGGATGTTGCCTGGCCTGCTGAGTTTTTCCAGCATTTTCTGTTGTTATTTCGGATTTCCAGCATCTGCAGTATTTTGCTATCGTTTCTTTCATGAATGACTGATTCACGTCAGCACAATTTCAAAGAAGAGCAGGGGAGTTCTCCCCGGTGTCCTGGGCCAATATTTATCACTACAACAGATTATCAGGTCATTATCTTATTGCTGTCTGTGGGAGCTTCCTGTGTGCAAATTGGCTGCCATATTTCCTTCATCACAGCAGTGACTACACTTCAAAAAAGAACTTCATTAGCTGTAACACGCTTTGGGACATCCTGAGGTTGTGAAAGGCGCTACGGAAATGCAAGTCCTTTCTATCTTTAAGCCCATCTGTCCCCTGTTTGGGCGTCTGGTGCCAGAAGATGGAACATTAAATGGAGGAACCAGTGTCAGGGGGTGTCTAAGCTCGGCCCGCCCCGGGACCACCTGAAAATGGCCGGAGGAGCGGAAGGGAAAACAGCCCCCCCTCCAGGGGTCACTGGGTATTTTAACCGGGAGAACGGGTGCCCTCGAGGTCAAGCGGGGTCAGGGTTCGTGACCCTCGGGATGTGCCTTTAACCTGCTGAAGAAACAGGAACCTGCCGCTCGATGTGCTGACTGGCGCTTTGGGAAATAATTAGCTTGGCGGTCGGCTGGTCTCTTGTGATGCGAAAGTTGATTAAAGCTGTCAGTCAGTCAGTGCTGGAGATGAGCTGTGCTGCCTCATTAATAATTCAGAGCATCTATTATTATCAAATTATGCAAATGTCAATTTACATACTTCAAACCAAACGTGGACTCCAGATTTTTAACTTCTTAACCCAGTGCGATCTGACTTAACATTTCCTTCGATCTACTACCACACAGGCTGGGCTGTCCACTTTGGGCCTAGGTTCTGGTTTGGACAGGGCTTGCCCTCTAACCCCCCCCGCCCCACCACCAACCCCCACCCCCACCGCCCCTCCATATCCTCCCCCAACCCCCTACCCATTTTCCTGCGTTGGGGGCTACTTCCGACACACAGCGGGCACCCAACGGGATCGGAGCTGCCAAGGGCGAGTGTTCCGCCAGCGCGAGGGCGGGAGTCTCTGAATTTACGTGGATGTTGGGTGGGGACAATATTGAGCTCAGCTGTGATTCCTTCCATAGTCAAATAGGCCACTGGCTAGTCTCACACAGGAAGAACTACCAAAATATGGTTGCGGTCTGTGGAACTGTACCCACTATGGGGGTGGTGGGGAGGGGTGGGTTCAAGTATGTTCAACTGAGATATCAAATTGCTGTGTGCATCTTACCCTTATTCTGACCTATCCAATGGAGTTGGTATCACACTCGTCTCTGGGTCAGGTTATGTGGTCAAGCCCACCGCACATAATCTGGCACTGCAGCGTAGTACTGAGGGAGTGCTGCTCTGTCAGAGCTACCATCCTTTGGAAAAGAACATAAGAACATAAGACGTAGGAGCAGGAGTCGGTCATTTGGCCCCTCGAGCCTGCTCCGCCATTCAATAAGATCATGGCTGATCTGATCTTGGCCTCAACTCCACTTCCCTGCCCGCTCCCCATAACCCTCGACTCCCCTGTAGCTCAAATATCTGTCTATCTCTGCCTTGAATATATTCAATGACTCAGCCTCCACAGCTCTCTGGGGAAGAGAATTTCAAAGATTCACGACTCTCTGAGAGAAGACATTCCTCCTCCTCTCCGTTTTAAATGGGTGCCCCCTGTCATAAATCGCAACTTCTATAAGAAGTAACTCAGGAAGTACTACTGAACGGCCAGCTGAGGGCGCCGCCCAAGGAGTATAAATACTCGGGTATGGGCCCAACTTGGCCAGAGTCAGTCTGGAAACAGGAAGCTAGTGACTACTAACTAGACCTCCATGTTTTGTTACAAGTCGATTAAAGCCTTGCTTTACGTACAACCAAGTGCGTAGTGAGTCTTTATTACGTCATCCCCTTATTCTGAAATTATGCCCCCTAGTTCTAGATTCCCCCACGAGGGGAAACATCCTCTCTGCATCTACCCTGTCAAGCCCCCTCAGAATCTTATATGTTTAATAAGATCCCCTCTCATTCTTCTAAACTCCAATGAGTATAGGCCCAACCTGCTCAACCTTTCTTCATAAGTCAACCCTTCATCTCAGGAATCAACCTCATGAACCTTCTCTGAACTGCCTCCGATACAAAGGCAGAGAAGGGGAGTGGGACTCTTTCAAAGAGCTGGCACGGGCTGGACGGGCCAAATGGCCTACTTCTGAGCTGTAGCATTCTACGATTCCATCTATCTGTTCTGGTAGGCTCAGGTGCAGGCTCAAGATCCACCACACGACTGGGCAAAGGGCAGGGAGTCCTCCCGGTGTCCTGGCCAACACTCCTCGCTCAGACAACACCAGGGAGAAGAGATCGATCAGTTCTTTCATCGCCTTGCCCCTTTGTGGGCTTTTGCCAATGAAGAAACGGCTGCTGCGCTTGCTCCTGTCGCAACAGTCACCCCCCTTCAAATAAATTCATTGTAGGTGAATCGCTTTCTCAGAGATGTGGTAAGAAGCTAAAAAAACTGCTGCCTTTTCTTGACTTTTCAACACTGAATTGTTGTTGCCTCGCAAGATGTTGATATTTTTTTTTTATCCGTTTATTGGATCTAGCCGTCACTGGCAAGGCCAGCATTTATTGCCTGTTATAAATCTCATCATTCATCAAGAAACTACTCGTGAAATAACGCTGGACGGCCAGCTGGTGGCGCTGTCCAAGGAGTATAAACACTTGGGCGTGGGCCCAGCTTGTCAGAGGCATTTTGTAAGACAAGGAACTAGTGAAGTACAACTAGACCTCCATGTTCTGAAAGAAGTTGATTAAAGCTTTGCTCAAACCAAGTGCGTAGTGAGTTTTATTACATCATTGCCCATCCCTAATTGCCCTCGAGAAGGTGGTGGTGAGCCTCCTTCTTGAACCGCTGCAGTCCGTGTGGTGAAGGTACTCCCACAGTGCTGTTAGGGAGGGAGTTCCAGGATTTTGACCCAGTGACGATGAAGGATCGGCCGATATATTTCCAAGTCAGGATGGTGTGTGACTTGGAGGGGAACTTGGAGGTGGTGCTGTTCCCATGCGCCTGCTGCCCTTGCCCTTCTAGGTGGAAGAGGTCGCGGGTTTGGGAGGTGCTGCCGAAGAAGCCTTGGTGAGTTGCTGCAGTGCATCTTGTAGATGGTACACACTGCAGCCACGGTACGCCGGTGGTGGAGGGAGTGAATGTTTAAGGTGGTGGATGGGGTGCTAATCAAGCGGGCTGCTTTGTCCTGAATGGTGTCGAGCTTCTTGAGTGTTGTTGGGCTCACACGACCCTGATACAGCAGTGCTCTGGTGTCAATGCTAAATAAAGTCCAGCTTATCAAAGCTGTGTCCTTACATAACCTCTCCCTTGGACCGACTTCATATTGAAACCCCAGCTGTTGCTCAGTGATATGGCTCTTTGTAGTTCCATAATTCAGTCAGGCAATGCCTCCTGCTATTAATATCAGACTGCTCATATCTCTGGGGCTTCATCTGAAGCCTGTGCGCTTGTTAAATATTAAAACAGGGCGCTCGAACATTCACTGCCACTCAACAACAACAACAACAACAACCTGCATTTATATCACGCCTTTAATGCAGTAAACCATCCAAAGGCACGTTATCAGGCAAAAATTGACACTGAGCCAAAGAAGGAGATATTAGGAGAAGTGGCCAAATGTGTGGACAAAGAGGAAAGTTTTACAGTTTTTGGGGGTGGGAAGTCCAGAGCTTAGGGTCGAGACAGGTGATGGCGCGGCCGCCAACGGTGGCGGGGGCGCGGGGGGGGAAGGGAAGGGGGATGCGCAAGAGGCCAGAGATGGAAGAACGCAGAGTTCTGGGGAAGAGATTGTCGGGCTGGAGGAGGCTACAGAGACAGGGAGGAGCGAGGCCATGAAGGGATTCAAACCCAACGATGAGAATTTTTTTAATTGGGAGGTGAGGGAGGGCCAGTAGCCAATGCAGATCAGCAGGCCCAAGGTAATGGGTGAATAGGAAAGGGTGTAGGCTAGGTTGCGGGCAGTAGAGCTTCGGGCGAGCTGAAGATTACGGAGTGTGGAGGATGGGAGGCTGGCCAAGAGAGTATTGGGCTAGTTGAGTCTGGAGGTGACAAAAGTATTGATGAGTGATGCAAGAAAACTTGGTCTAAGCATTAAACGAAGCTTTAATCAACTGTTTTACAACATGGAGGTCTAGTTGTGTCCTTCACTAGTTCCTGTTAAGAATGTCCTGCGCAAGCTGGGCCCGTGCCCAGGTATTTATACTCTCCCTGGACAGTGACACCCGCAGGCCGCTCAGTATTATTTCATAAGTCTTTCTTTCATGAATGACTGATTCATGTCAATGAGTGTTTCAGCAGCAGGTGAACTGAGGCGGAGGCGGGAATGTGACGGAGGTGAAAGTAGATGTTTATGCTGAATGTCATCCATTGTCTTCCCCGGTTTGAGTGCCCGCTGAGTGTGTTGGGCGTGCCTGGTACACACAGTATTGTTCTCCGAGCGGAACCTCTACAGGCATAGCTTCAAAAGGAGGCAAATTACGTGAAATGTTTTTTGTGCAAAGGTGAACATGAGCTCCTTTGATGGGCTTGACATGAATCAGTCATTCGTGAAAGAAAGACTTATGAAATAATACTGAGCGGCCTGCGGGTGGCGCTGTCCAGGGAGAGTATAAATACTCGGGCACGGGCCCAGCTTGCGCAGGACTTTCTTAACAGGAACTAGTGAAGGACACAACTAGACCTCCATGTTGTAAAACAGTTGATTAAAGCTTTGTTTAACGCTTAGACCAAGTGCCTAGTAGTTTTCTTATGTCAGGGCTCGTGCATCATGTGGGGAGGGATTAAGCTGTATGGGGGAGCTGGGTGGCACCGTGGGTTAGATCCTGACCTTTCACCTCTGGAATGTGAGTTTGAACGCAATTCGGACTGATGCGACGAAAGCCCTCTCCATCTCCTGACCACCGATCACATCACCACTGCTGGTTAGCGACAAGGCCCGGGTTGTTGGTTCCTACCATCACTTCTTAGTGGTCTCAGACTGAAGACTGCCAATTTATATTAATATAAGCAAGAAAGGCTTATATTTAAGTAGCACCTTACCGTAACTCAACGCTGTTTGTGGGACCTGACCGTGTGCAAACCTGCCGCTATGCTTGCCTACACGACAACAGTGAATGCACTTCAAACTGGCTGTATGTGAAATGCTTTGGGATGTTTATCTGAGTCTTGATAAGGTGTTCTACAAATACAAGTTCTTCATTTTCTTTATCTTAGAAACATCTCAAAGTTCCCCCACAATTAATCGCCCCCGGTGCTCGCTGACCTACACTGGCTCCCGTTCCAGAAACACCGCAAATTTAAAATTCTCGGCCTTGTGTTCAAATCCCTCCGTGACCTCGCCCCTCTCTATCTCTGCAACCTCCTCCAGCCCCACAACCCTCCGAGATCTCTGCGCTCCTTCCAATTCTGGCCTCTTGTGTTTGCCTGATTCACTCCACCACTGGCGGCCCTGCCTTCAGCTGCCTGGGCCCCGAGCTCTGGAATTCCCTCCCTAAACCTCTCCGCCTCTCTCTCTCCTCCTTTAAGACGCTTCTTAATATCTACCTCTTTGACCCAGCTTTTGGTCACCTGTCCTAATGTCTCCTTATGTGGCTTGGTGTCAATTTTGGTCTGATAACGCTCCTGTGCAGTGCCTTGGGAGGCTTTACTCCGTTAAAGGCGCTATATAAATACATATTGCTATTGTTGTCAGGGTCATCTGTAAAAAATGATCCAGACCAGGAACACCGAAATATCAGAGCAAAATACTGCAGATGCTGGAAATCCGAAATAACAACAGAAAATGCTGGAAAAACTCAGCAGGCCAGGCAACATCCGTGGAGAGAGAAATAGAGTCAACGTTTCGGGTCGAAACCCTTTGCTTCGACCTGAAACATTGACTCTGTTTCTCTCTCTCCACGGATGTTGCCTGGCCTGCTGAGTTTTTCCAGCATTTTCCAGCATTTTCTGTTGTTATGCCGAAATATCACCTTGGTTCAGTTGGCGATCCTCTCTTGATGACTGGGCCCAGGCACATTTTTTTTTTAAATGTCAAATTTCAAGTGAGGGAAGCGGGCACTCGAGAAAAGAAGCAACCAGACTTGCAATGTGACCTACTAGGATCTACAGAAATAATCAGTGAGACAAATGCATACAGAGTGAGGGGGGGGGGGGGGTGGTGAAGGTTTCCTCTGCCGGGTGCAATGGTCCGGCCTTGATTAGTTCAGACGTTTCTAATCCGCTTTCTGGGCTGGCAGCCCCGGGGGCTGGCTCCTAATCTGGCCCTGATTTGGCAATCTCACTCAGAAAAGGACCGTGGGATGGCGAGCGTCAGACGCAGCTGCTGCGGTCAGGGGCACTTTTCCGAGGGTGGGACAGAGTCTGATGCTGACACTGGGTTCCTGCGCTGGGGAAGCACGCCATCCCGCAGCGCTAACCTCCCCCGCCTTCTAATGAGCACAAAAGTCACAGATGTTGCCAACGGAAAAGCTCGACCGAGACATTTTTCAACGGTAGAAAGATTGCACATGGCGAGTATGGTGGCGGGGCAGGACGGGGGGGGGGGGGGCGGGTAGGGGGTGGTATGGGGACAGTGGTGGGCAACTCGACAAAACAAGCGAACAGATATAGTCGCGGCGTACTAGGAAGTACCAAAATAAGCAGTAAAACGAAAGCCACATTGAGGGGAAATGAAACAAGAGCAGTGACTTTGCACACACAATGATTACAGGTTTCCAGTAACAAGCGTTGACTCATGTGTTGCCACAGCTGGCCAGGGACAGTATCAGCGTTCCGCTCCAGTTAGCGGAGGGCCCACCGAGGGCTCCAGGTGAAAGTAGGACAAGCTGGGCAGCAGTTTGTTTCTAGAAATCTCCACCCTTTAAGGCAGGTTAAGATGCCCACGAAGGGGAGTGTGACACTTTCCCACGGCGCGCACCCTCAGGATCAAGCTCTCCCAGGGCAGGGACAACAATTAGATGTCAAGTAAACCCACCATACTCTGCCGCTGCAATAGGCTCCAGCCCTATTCTCAGAAGAGCATTACTTA
Organism: Somniosus microcephalus; assembly: GCF_052327205.1. NCBI lineage: Eukaryota > Metazoa > Chordata > Chondrichthyes > Squaliformes > Somniosidae > Somniosus > Somniosus microcephalus. The sequence goes on along the minus strand of NC_141017.1, from coordinate 23,790,364 downwards.
CCGTGCCAATGTGACATTTCTAGTGCCAGAGTCAAAGCAGTTTTGTGCTGAGGGCCCATGGCAACTAGGACCAGAGGTTTCCCCCGAGGAGATATGATGATGCAAAATGAGCTAAAGTGAGCAGAGGTGAGGGGGTGAATAGTGAGTTGAGGTGGGTGTGGTGAGAGATATTCAGTGAAATGCGATGGGGTGAGGTGAAATGAAGTGAGGTGTGTTGAGGTAAGGTGGAGTGGGGGGAGATGAGATGAGGTGATATTGTGAGGTGAGGTGAGATGAGATGAGATGAGGTGAGGTGAGGTGAGGTGAGATAAGGTGAGGTGGAGTTAGGGGAGATGAGATGAGGTGAGGTGATATTGTGAGGTGAGGTGAGGTGGAGTTAGGGGAGATGAGATGAGGTGAGGGGATGAGGTGAGATAAGGTGAGGTGGAGTTAGGGGAGATGAGATGAGGTGATATTGTGAGGTGAGGTGAGGTGAGATGAGGTGATATTGTGAGGTGAGATAAGGTGAGGTGGAGTTAGGGGAGATGAGATGAGGTGAGGTGAGATGAGGTGATATTGTGAGGTGAGGTGAGGTGGAGTTAGGGGAGATGCGATAAGGTGAGGTGAAGTTATGGAGATGAGATGAGGTGAGGTGAGGTGAGGTGGAGTTAGGGGAGATGAGATGAGGTGAGGAGATGAGGTGAGATAAGGTGAGGTGGAGTTAGGGGAGATGAGATGAGGTGAGGTGAGGTGAGATGAGGTGAGGTGAGGTGAGGTGAGGTGAGGTGATATTGTGAGGTGAGGTGAGGTGGAGTTAGGGGAGATGCGATAAGGTGAGGTGGAGTTAGGGGAGATGAGCAGCACGGTGGCATAGTGGTTAGCACTGTTGCCTCACAGCGCCAGGGACCCGGGTTCGAATCCGGCCTCGGGTGACTGTCTGTGTGGAGTTTGCACATTCTCCCCGTGTTTGCGTGGGTTTCCTCCGGGTGCTCCGGTTTCCTCCCACAGTCCAAAGATGTGCAGGTTAGGTTGATTGGCTATGATAAATTGACCCTTAGTGTTAGGGGGATTAAATACATGGGGTTACGGGGATAGGGTGGGATATGTGTTGGTGTAGGGGTTACGGGGATCGGGTGGGATATGTGTCGGTGCATGGTTCGATGGGCCGAAATGGCCTCTATCTGCACTGTGGGGTTTCTGTGATTTCTGAGGTGAGGTGAGGTGAGGTGAGGTGGAGTTAGGGGAGATGAGATGAGGTGAAGTGAGGTGAGATGAGGTGATATTGTGAGGTGAGGTGAGGTGGAGTTAGGGGAGATGCGATAAGGTGAGGTGAAGTTAGGGAGATGAGGTGAGGTGGAGTTAGGGGAGATGAGATGAGGTGATATTGTGAGGTGAGGTGAGGTGGAGTTAGGGGAGATGCGATAAGGTGAGGTGAAGTTAGGGAGATGAGGTGAGGTGAGGTGAGGTGAGGTGAGACAGATGGAAGGACCTAAGGATTGGGGATGGAGGGGTTCTGGCCACTGAAACTACTCCAACTGTAAAATGTGGTGACTCACTAGAACTCCCTGTAGCTCCGACATCTGTTACAGAGAACTGTCCAAATCTTATGGTAGGGACAGTGTTGCTGTTGCTATCACTCCCCCCATTCTGGTTTATTTGTGAACCAGTAATTTTGAGTGGCAAAAGAATTTTGTACCAAACCTTATCTTCTAATATTGGACAGAATTCCAATTCCCCATTCCCACTGACTCCCAATGTATAGACATTCCAACCCAGGCCGCCGCGCATGGGAACTGCGGACGTGTTTATAATGTTCCTGGCTTTGTTCAAGTCCAACACTGGAGAGAAGCAACAATCACCTGGTAGGAGATGTTACACTACACGAGTATCAAAGACACGCAGGCGCTGAACGCCCCAACCAACCCATTTTATTATCAGCATCACTAAGCTGTTTAAACATTAATTGAGTCCAGCCATGTGCTCAATAGCAGCCTGCACCCAGTGAAGCTTGACACTGGGACCCTGAGACTCCTGCCCTGTGTACTGTACTTATCCTGTACTCGGTGAACCTTGCCAATCTGACAGAGAGACTACTGCCCTATGCACCTTTAGCCTCTTGAATACAGTAAACTTTACAAACAGAATTGAGAGTTTCTCTTAGCAATATGAACTCAGCGAACCGTGCCAACAGTGCTGAGAGTCTCCAACTCTTGTGAACTCTTAGCAGAGTCCAGCTCAGTGACGGTAATGAGAGTCCTGACCCATGTACCTGTCACCGCCGGCACTCAATGAACCTCGTGCTTTGTCCGACAATAAGACTGCACGGGGGTTGGTCTGCTTGTACCATGTAGAGCATTGGACCAGCATCTCAAGAGCATCCTTCCAATAAGGAATCGCATTGGACCGCTTTGCGGAACACCTCCGTTCAGTCCGTAAGGGTGACCCCCAGCTTCCGGTCGCCTGTCACTTTAATTCACCGCCCCATTCCCACTCAGACCTCACTGTCCTCGGGCTCTTGCATTGTTCCACGGAAGCTCAGTGTAAGCTCGAGGAACAGCACCTCATCTTTCGATTAGGCACTTTACAGCCTTCCGGACTCAACATCGAGTTCAACAATTTCAGATCATAACCTCTGCCCCCTTTACATTTTTACTTATTTTTTATCCACACCTTTGTTTTGGCCTTTCCCCCCCTTTTTCTCTCTCCCACATGGCAGCTGTCTCCCATTCTGCCAGCGCATTTCACACCTCATCTAGAGCCGTCTTTTGTCTCCACTAGTCCTACCACCATCTCGTCTCGTTTTGAATACCTCTTAATGTCTCTTCACTTCTCTTTTGTTCTCTCCCAGCCCGGCCTTTCAATCTATTTCATTTCCTGTGCTTTTCCAGTCTTGACAAAGGGTTTGACCCGAAACGTTGACTCTATTTTCTCTCCACGGATGTTGCCTGGCCTGCTGAGTTTTTCCAGCATTTTCTGTTGTTATCTCGTCAGTATCCTTCTAATAAGGAATCGCGTGAAGTATATACGTCGCTTGCTTTCATCTGCTCAACCGTGCGAGTTTCAGCAGAGAACTGTAGAGCTACAGCGGGTCCTCCTTACCTTTTACTTTGGAAGTAGAACATTGGACAGTAATTTACACCCATGACTGCAATGTGACGACAACAGGATGATTCACAATCTCTCACCTGCTGAATCTAGCAACCACATTGAACACCTCACAACCCCAGAACCACACTTGGGTTTGACATTAAACAAAGAAAGAACTTGCATTTATATAGTGCCTTTCACAACCTCAGCACATCCCAAAGCGCTTTACAGCCAATTAAGTACTTATAATAAAATGTAGTCACTGTGGTAATATAGGAAATATGGTAGTCAATTTGCGCACAGCAAGCTCCCACAAACAGCAATGTGATAATGACCAGATAATCTGTTTTTATTGATGTTGGTTGAGGGATAAATATTGGCCTAGGACACCAGGGAGAACGCCCCCTGCTCTTATTTGAAGTAGTGGCATGGGGATCTTTTACGTCCACTTGAGAGAGCAGACATGACCTCAGTTAATGCCTCATCTGAAAGACGGCACCTCCGACAGTGCAGCGCTCCCTCAGCACTGCACTGGAGCGTGAGCCTAGATTTTGTGCTCAAGTCTCTGGAACGGCCTTCTGATTCAGAGGTGAGCATGCTGCCAACTGAGCCACGACTGACACGTACACACAGCTAAACAAGGACAGCGGGTTGTCAGCTTGGGTCAGTTGGTAGCACTCTTGCTCCTGGTGAGAAATTAATCTCGGCCGACACTCCAGTGCGGCACCGTGGGAGTGCTACACTGTCAGAGGTGCCGTCATTGGATGAGGCGTTAAACCGAGGCCCCGTCTATCTCATCAGATGGACTTTTAAAGATTTGTTCACTATTCGAAGAGCCGGGGTGGGGTGGGAGAGTTCTCCTGGTATCCCGGCCAACAGTCCTCCCTCAGCCTTCACCACCTAAACAGACGGGCTGGTTATTCATCTCATTGCTGTTGGCGCAAAATGGATACCAGGTTTACCTACAGAATATCAGGCACCGCACTTCAGGCGAGTGGAGTGTGTGCGACGTGTTCTGATGTGATAAGGTGCTGTGTACGTGCAGTAGAGTTATGAGATAATTCGTATAAGGAACGTTGGTAGCACACTAAATAACTAGGTACTTGGGAAATCCAGTTCTGACAGCAGGGGCTTCTTAAAATTAGGCCCCTCCTGATTTCAGTCTGTGACAGACAGACTGACTGAACGCAGTCTCTGCCCTAGAACTACTGGCTGAGGATAATTTTACAGTAAAAAAATGAGCTCAGCAAATATTCCACGCTCTGCTAGCAGCCTGCAGTCAGTAAAAGAGTCCCAACCCTGTGAACTAATAGCAACTTGTACTCCATGAACCTGAGCAATAGAACGGAGTCCTGCCCCGTGTACTTTTAGCAACCTGCACTCAGTGACCCCATAAAAGAACTGAGGGTCTCCTGCCCCCTGACCCACATCCATAGCTACCTGCACTCAGTGACCCCTGACCCACACCCATAACAACCTGCACTCAGTGACCCCATAAAAGAACTGAGGGTCTCCTGCCCCCTGACCTCTGACCCACATCCATAGCAACCTGCACTCAGTGATCCCCATAAAAGACCGAGGGTCTCCTGCCCCCTGACCTCTGTCCCACACCCATAACAACCTGCACTCAGTGACCCCGGTAAAAGAATTGAGGGTCTCCTGCCCCCTGACCTCTGACTCACACCCATAGCAACCTGCACTCAGTGATCCCCATAAAAGACCAAGGGTCTCCTGCCTCCTGACCTGCACTCAGAGACCCCATAAAAGACTGAGGGTCTCCTGCCCCCTGACCTCTGACCCACACCCATACAACCTAACCCCAGTGACCCCCATAAAGGAACTGAGGGTCTCCTGCCCCCTGACCTCTGACCCACACCCATAGCAACCTAACCCCAGTGACCCCAATAAAAGAACTGAGGGTCTCCTGACCCCTGACCCCTGACCCACAACCATTGCAACCTATCCCCAGTGACCCCAATAAAAGAACTGAGGGTCTCCTGTCCCCTGACCCACTCCACCACCACAACAAGTGCAGGCGTGCTCCTCCCGGCTCCACATTAACACTGTGGGCGGCTGCCAGCCAGTTGCACCCCCACCACCTCCCAATCGCCCTCCCTCTTCCCCGTCGTCCCCCCTCCTCACTGCATCCCCTTCCCCTTTAATGACCGGCCTGAGGGCCGCTGCCGGCGACACAGAGGCCCGAAATTCGAAGCCCATTTGATGGCGAGCTGCCCAGGGAAGGCCCAGCGGGTGTCTGCAGCTTGCCAGTCTCATTTAAATGAGGCCCAAGGCCCAATATCGGGCTTAGCTGCTCAGGTGTAGGGATCATTGCGATGAGGGTCTCCTGCTCCCCTGACCCGCCTCACACCCATGGCAACTCCACAAGCAGAAGTGAGATTCCTAGATTTACAGGCCTGCAGCCAATAGGCCTGATTAATTCTAAACCTACGAACTTTCAGCCCGCTTATATCAACAGGCACATTCTGGTTGCTCTTATCTGAAACCTCCACAAGATGCTTAAAATAGCTCACAGTGTGCTAAAAAACAACCTTGGCAGTCAGCTGTGCAAGGTTACAGGAACTGCTTTTATTTATAGGCAAGCGCTCTGAATCTGAACCGAACTGATGACTTCTGCTTTCAGGCTGTTTGCAGAAGCCCACAGACTGAGGGTTGCCAACCCTCCGGGGTTGTCCCGGCGTCTCCAGGAACTGCAGCTCAATCGCCAGGGTGCTGCTGCCAGCCAGGCCCGGGAGCAAAATCATCGGGACATCACAAAGAAAAATTGTGCGTTCTTTTTCATTCTCTTTGAGCACCTTGCTTTATTAGTCATAAAAATATTGGGGATTGGGGGAGCAAAGGGCTGTTTGACTGACGGTCAAAATCGTCCAATCGCGTCCCCTACGCAGGCAGTACGCTGGGAGAATGGACGTGTCAAGCGACCAATGGCGTGAGTCGGGGGGGGGGCAGATGGAGGTGGGAGGTCAGGCGACAAAACCTCCAGGGATGCGTCCAGCAAGAGTTGGCAACTCTACCCGCAGTCAGTGAGCCATGGGCAGCAGAACTTAGGCCGCGATCCTGCCAGCCCTGGGGAGGCAGGTTTGGAGGCAGAATTGCCGGGAAAATGGCAGAATCTGGGGGCGGGTGCCCATCCCGCCTCCAAGCCACCTTGCCAGGAGGCGGGTAGCCGACCCGCGTCGGGTCCCGTCTCCTTGGAGGCGGGAAGGGGATTACAGCCACTTATCTGCCTGTTAACAGGCAGATAAGAGGATTATCCCCATTTTACCCTCACAAGTGCGGGCTTCCCGAAGGCTGCGAACCCCGCCAGGGTCACCGAGGCGAGCAGTGGGTCTGCGGGGGTCGGAGGGGTGCAAAAGTGCGCTGTGAAGGTGAGTGATGGGTGCAAGTGTGGAGAGGTGAGTATGTGAGGTGAGTGGAAAGTGTTAGAAAAAGTTTACTTACCTTTGTTTCTTCCTGCAGGCTTCAAGAGTTGGGGATGCGGAGAGTCTCGCACCTCCGCGGCAGAGATGACAGATGGCCATTGCATTCTCCAATGCAGCAACCATCTCATTTCTACAAAAGAAAGAGGTTTGATGAGGTCTTGAATTCAAGAACTCATCAAACAACAGAGAATGTCCGTGTTTGACAGCTTCTCAGAGCAAAGGGTTTCGACCTGAAACGTTGACTCAAATTTCTCTCCACGACTGTTGCCTGGCCTGCTGAGTTTTTCCAGCGTTTTCTGTTGTTATTTCGGATTTCCAGCATCCGCAGTATTTTGCTATCGTATAAGTTGCATTTATATAGCGCCTTTAACGCACAAAAGCAACCCAGGGTGCTTCATCGAGGCGCAAATAAGTGGGTGTCGAGCCAAAGAAGGAGACATTGGAAGGGGTGGCCTGAAGCTTGGTTATAGATGTGTGGAGGGGGGGGGAGAAATTCGGTTGGTTAGTGCCTCCCGTTAGTGCCTCCGGGGGGGACGCTAATGGGGCGCTAGGAACTTAGCACCCGAGCGCGGCGATTTTAGCGCCGCTCGCGAAATTGACCAATCGTTTTGCGGTGGCGCTAAACACTACCGCCACCATCTCCTGCGCCCGCAGATCGTGACGTCAGTCGAGGGTGCAACGCCCCGGTAGCGCCCCGGACCGGATAGTGAGTGGCGCCCCCTGCCTTAGCACCTGGCGCAAACAACGACAGGTAGAGGGGAACGTTTTCAAGTTGGGAAGGGGCTGGGGGAGCGCTATTTAAAGGCGGGCGCTTCCTGCCTTTTGTCGGCAGAATTTTTTGGTTTTAACGCTGTCCTAAGGAGTTTTGGCCCTCAGCACCACTTTTGAGGTTCCTAAGCGCTGAGCTCTTTCCCTGGGCCTATCCATTAGTGCTTCCAACACAATTGCTTTCGAGGTCTCTCCAGGCCGAGATTCAAGGCTGCAATGAGCAGGGAGTGGCTGGCCAGCAAGATGGCCCCTCCCCTTTAAGAACTGGATGGCGCCAGTCTGTCTGGCTTCCATGGTAACGGGCATCGCCTGAGCTTCGGTAGCGTTCTGAGGTAACGCCTCGCTCCCCGACGTTAGCACCTTAAGAGAGGTGTGTAGCGCCTGATTTAGCGCTCAAATCACCTCCAGGGGCGATAGAGGCGAATTTTGCAGTCGGAGGCGATAATTAGCGCCGGGTGCTAAACTTTGCGCCCGGCCGATATTAGCGCCCCAAAATGGGCGATACCGAACTTTTCCCCCGTGGGTTTTAAGGAGGGCCTCAAATGAGGCGAGGGAGGTGGAGAAACAAAGGGGCTTAGGTGGGATACTCTAGAGCATGGGGACAAGGTGGCTGAAAGCACAGCCACTAATGGTGAAGTGAAGGGAAGGGGAGATATGAGGAACGGCGAGTTCACGGTGAGGGAGGGGGAGGAGGTTCCAGACATAGGGAGGGATGAGGCAAGAGAAGGGTTTCAAGACAAGGATGAGAATTTTCAAATTGGAGGCATCGGGGGAGCTGGACCTGGAGCAGGTCTGCAAGGAATTGATGCAGGATAGTATACGGGCAGCAGAGCTTTCATCGAGCTGGAGTTTACGGAGATTGGGAGGCCAGCCACGGAAGCACTGGAATAATCCAGTCTGGAGGTAACAAAGGCAAAGATGAGGGTTTCAGCAGGATGGAGGCGGGCGATGTTACAGAGGCGAGCTCTGCGATGGAGAGGATATGGGGTCGGAGGCTCAGCTTGGGGGTCAAGGAAGCTGCTGAGACTGCGAAGAGTCGGGCTCAGCCTGAGACAGTGGGCAGGGAGAGGGCTGGAGTCGGTGACGAGAGTACGCTGCTTGTGGCAGGGGCTGAAGACGATGGCGTCGGCCTTCCTCACGTTTAACTGGAGCAAATCGTGGCTCTTCCAAGACTGGATGTCGGACAAGCAGGCTGACGGCACAGAGGCAGTGGAGGGATCGAGAGGGGTGGTGGTGAGGTGGAGCTGGGTGTCGTCAGCGTACATGTGGAAACCTGACCCATGTCTACAAATGATGTTGCCAAGGGGCAGCATGTAGCTAAGCAAGAAGAGGGAGCCATGGATAGATTGCTGGGAGAGTCTGGAGATAATGGTGCGAGGGCGGGAGGAGAAGCCATTGGAGATGCTCTAGCTACAATCAGATAAGAATTTTTTTTCCCCCTTGTTTTCTCACATGGCAGCAGTTGATGATTCTGCCATCGCCATTCACACCTCATCTAGAGTCATCTTTTGTTTCTTAACTTGTCCCATTACCTCTCTTTGTACCTTGCACCATCATTCCTTTTGTCGGTCAATCTCTCCTGCCTTCCATCCCATCACAGACCTTCCCTTTGTTCTCTCCTCCCCTCCTCCCTGCCTCTGCTTAAAAATCTCTCTTCGCTAACCTTTTCCAGTTCTGACGAAGGGTCCTCGACTCGAAACATTGACTCTGTTTCTCTCTCTCGACAGATGCTGCCTGACCTGCTGAGTGTTTCCAGCATTTTCTGTTGTTATTTCGGATAAGAATGGAACCAGGTGAGGGCAGTCCCGCAGAACTGGACAACGGAAGAGGGGTAGAGGAGGAGGATGGTATGGTCAACCCTGCCAAAGACCACACACAGAGGAGGAGGAGGGAGGAAACATAGTCAGTCATTTGTGAATGGGTTAGGACCATTTCCAGTGCTGAGGCAGGGATGGTAACCTGATTAGAAACTCATTGAAACTTATAAAATTCTAACAGGACTAGACAGACTAGATGCAGGAAGGATGTTCCCGATGGTCGGGGAGTCCAGAACCAGGGGTCACAGTCTAAGGATAAGGGGTAAGCCATTTAGGACAGAGATGAGGAGGAATTTCTTCACCCAGAGAGTGGTGAACCTGTGGAATTCTCTACCACAGAAGGCAGTAGAGGCCAATTCATTAAATATATTCAAGAAGGAGTTGGATATATTTCTTAAGGCTAAAGGGATCAAGGGATATGGGGAGAAAGCAGGGACAGGGTACTGAATTTGGATGATCAGCCATGATCTCATTGAATGGCGGAGCAGGCTCGAGGGGCCGAATGGCCTACTCCTGCTCCTATCTGCTATGTTTCTATGTTTAGAGAGATTCATACATGGAGTTGAGTGAAAGATGGGCATGGATTTGGGAGGTGAAAAGATGCTCAAGAACTTGGGGAAGGAAAGGGAGATAAATTCAGCAGCACCAGTAAAAATGCAGGGTCCAAAAATCACACTCTACAAATATTAGCACACAAAGGGCAGCACGGTGGCATAGTGGTTAGCACTGTTGCCTCACAGCACCAGGGACCCGGGTTCGAATCCGGCCTCGGGTGACTGTCTGTGTGGAGTTTGCACATTCTCCCCGTGTTTGCGTGGGTTTCCTTCGGGTGCTCCGGTTTCCTCCCACAGTCCAAAGATGTGCGGGTTAGGATGATTGGCTATGATAAATTGACCCTTAGTGTTAGGGGGATTAAATACGTGGGGTTACGGGGATAGGGTGGGATATGTGTTGGTGTAGGGGTTACGGGGATCGGGTGGGATATGTGTCGGTGCAGGCTCGATGGGCCGAAATGGCCTCTATCTGCACTGTGGGGTTTCTGTGATTTCTGTGATTGCTTGCCACTTCCAGACAGGATTCCTCTGCTGCTATCTATATGAAGACGTGCAGTTATTTTTGTATAAACAGTAGGACAATTAGGGCTGGACAATAAATGCCAGCCTTTCCAGCGACGCCCATATCCTGCGAACAAATTAAGAAAGGGAAAATGATTTTGAAATGAGCACATTGAACTGTTGAAATGATACTGTGAGATATTAATGTGTAAAAACATCAAGAACTCGAATGCTAACATCCAGCAGGGTCGTTTCTAGGTCTTGAATTGATGCAGTTTGTTTGAACACTATCCTTTCACCTTTGGCCTAAAGGATGGCTCGAGTCTGATATTTCTCTCGTAATATAATCGGTTTTCCCCTTTGAATACTTCTTAGGAACATAGGAACAGGAGGAGGCCATTCAACCCCTCGAGCCTGTTCCGCCATTCAATGATCTGTATCCTAACTCCATCCACCCGCCTTGTCTCCATATCCCTTAATACCCTTGGCTAGTAAAAATCTATCGCTCTCGGATTTAAAATGATTAACTGAGCTTGCATCTACTGCTTTGTGTGGGAGAGAGATCCACACTTCTACCACCCCTTCGCGTGACGAAGTGTTTCCTAACTTCTCTCCTGAATGGCCTGGCTCTGATTTTAAGGATACGTTCCCCTTGTCCTAGATTCACCCACCAGCGGAATAAGTTTCTCTTTATCTACCCACCTTAAACATTCACTCCCTCCACCACCGGCGCACCGTGGCTGCAGTGTGTACCATCTACAAGATGCACTGCAGCAACTCGCCAAGGCTTCTTCGGCAGCACCTCCCAAACCCGCGCCCTCTTCCGCCTAGAAGGACAAGGGCAGCAGGCGCATGGGAACACCCCCAAGTTCCCCTCCAAGTCACACACCGTCCTGACTTGGAAATATATCGGCCGATCCTTCATCGTCGCTGGGTCAAAATCCTGGAACTCCCTCCCTAACAGCACTGTGGGAGTACCTTCACCACACGGACTGCAGCGGTTCAAGATGGCGGCTCACCACCACCTTCTCAAGGGGCAATTAGGGATGGGCAATAAATGCCGGCCTTGCCAGCGATGCCCACATCCCATGAATGAATAAACAACAACAACTTATATTTATATTGCGCCTTTAACGTAAGAAAATGTCCCAAGGTGCTTCACAGGAGTGTTATATAAAAAAGAAACCCTACCAATTCCTTTCAAAATCCTAAAAGCCTCAAAACATGTCATCCCTTAACCTTTTATATTCTTTTGGGCATGTTGTTTTTTTCAAAGCCGCAAATCCCTTTATTTCACATCGAAGTTTCTGTCAGCCTTATGTCGGATCTCGCACAGCCCAGTTTCCCCACGAAACCCAACCAAGGAACATTACAAAATGTGCTGTTCTTGCACCATGTACGGGGCCCTGAGGCTTGGCTTTGGGAAGTGAAAGCAAAGCTTATTTAGGGAGAGGTTCGGAGAGGGCACCAGCAGGTGAAGCTCCAAGGTGTGGACTTTGGAGCTCCGCCGATCGCTGGGCCGACGTTGGGCTGCTTCAACTGGCCTTGCCGCAGTTCGGAGCCTCACTTGGTTCCCTTGTGCTCCACCGATCGCATCACCACTGCTGGTTAGTGACAAGGCCCGAGTTGTTGGTCCCCACCATCACTTCTTAGTGGTCTTAGACTGAAGACTGCCAATTTATATTAATGTAAGCAAGAAAGGCTTAAATTTTCATCGCACCTTACTGTAACTCAACGCTGTTTGTGGGACCTGACCATGTGCAAACCTGCCGCTATGCTTGCCTACACAACAACAGTGAATGCACTTCAAACTGGCTGTATGTGAAATGCTTTGGGATGTTTATCTGAGTCTTGATAAGGTGTTCTATAAATACAAGTTCTTCATTTTCTTTATCTTAGAAACGTCTCAAAGTTCCCCCACAATTAATCGCCCCCGGTGCTCGCTGACCTACACTGGCTCCCGTTCCAGAAACACCGCAAATTTAAAATTCTCGGCCTTGTGTTCAAATCCCTCCGTGGCCTCGCCCCTCTCTATCTCTGTAACCTCCTCCAGCCCCACAACCCTCCGAGATCTCTGCGCTCCTTCCAATTCTGGCACCTTGTGTTTGCCTGATTTCCTTTACTCCACCACTGGCGGCCGTGCCTTCAGCTGCCGAGGCCCTAAGCTCTGGAATTCCCTCCCTAAACCTCTCTGCCTCTCTCCTCCTTTAAGACGCTCCTTAATATCTACCTCTTTGACCAAGCTTTTGGTCATCTGTCCTAATGTCTCCTTATGTGGCTCGGTGTCAATTTTTGTTTGATAATCGCTCCTGTGAAGCGCCTTGGGACATTTCACTACCTTAAAGGTGCTGTAGAAATGCAAGGTGTTGTTGTATTGTTATGCACACAAACAATTTGCTCTCAAAAAGACCCCAGAAAAAGATAAATGACCAGCTAATCTGTTTTTATTGGGGGGGGGGGGGGGGGAGTGACATTGGATACCCTGCCCTGCCCTTCTTCCAATAGAGCCGTGGGATCTCTAACAGTCACCTCATCAGCCAGATGTGGCCTCAGTTCAAAACCATTCCAGCTACAAGCAGCAGTACGACGCACAGCCTAGCTGACACTGCAGTGAGAAAGAATCAGGAGTCAGAATGATGAGGCGGTTCCGTCCAGGTTCCCCCGCCCCCTCAGATCTCCCTCCTGAGATCAGCGGACGGGATGCAGCTGACCTCTGAACTCAACCGGGCTGAAGCTAAGTCGGGGGCTGGGGGGGTCGGGTCACATGCTGTAACTTGAGAGACTGTTTCTGGAGTCGAGTAAACAAAGCTTAGAAAAACAAGCCCGGCCCTTGATCCCTGGACGCTGTGTATGTTTCTCCTCGTGACTTGTTTGAACATCTCATTGATTAGGATAATGTCAGAGACGGGGACAGCTGCTTTCCGAAGGGTAGCTTGTTTCCACCTGACTGCTCCTCCACGCCTTCCCGCTCCTCGCTGCCACCTGCCCAATATAGCAGGCCAGGGACCGCAGCGTTAGCTCATCGCCAACTGGTTGTTGTGTTCTCGAGGTCCAGTGATTGTGTAACAAGCAGCGAGAAGCAGGGACATTCGCAACTGCGACCTGAAACATTGCTGACAACTGGAGTTGCCAAGCCTCCAGGATTGGCCTGCAGTCTCCAGGAACTGAAGGTTAATCTCCAAGACACGGCTGCGAGCAACACCCGGGAGAAAAATCATTGGCGAAAACAAAATGGTGTTTTTTTCCATTTGCTTCGATCACTTTTGCTTATTATTCCTAAAAATATTGGAGGTGGGGAAGAAAGGCTGCCTGACCAAGAGTCAAGGATCATCCAACCGGGAAACGAAGCGTCTGTTCGCTTTCCGATCGGCGCGGGAAGGCGACGCGACACGAGGATGGAGCGTGGGGTGGGGTGGGGGGCACGGGCAATTCAACGCAGGAGGTCAGGTGATGAAACCTCAAGGAATATGTCTAACGAGAGTTGGCAACTCCCAGTGAGAACAGGGGAGGGAGTCACCCAGCTAACAATCAGCGAGCTCCATCTCTGACTGCCTCTGTCTCTCAGCATCTGGAAAGAGTGAGCTGATCGGAATCAACTGCTCCTTATAGGGTTAAACCCTGTGTTTCTGTAAATTTTATGCTGACTGGGACATCCAGACTCAACATCAAACTCTCTCAAGGCAGGTACAGCACGGGTTAGATACAGAGTAAAGCTCCCTCTACTCTGTCCCATCACACACTCTCAGGGCAGGTACAGCACGGGTTAGATACAGAGTAAAGCTCCCTCTACACTGTCCCATCAAACACTCCCAGGGCAGGTACAGCACGAGTTAGATACAGAGTAAAGCTCCCTCTACACTGTCCCATCAAACACTCCCAGGGCAGGTACAGCACGGGTTAGATACAGAGTAAAGCTCCCTCTATACTGCCCCATCAAACACTCCCAGGGCAGGTGCAGCATGAGTTAGATACAGAGTAAAGCTCCCTCTACACTGTCCCATCAAACACTCCCAGGGCAGGTACAACACGAGTTAGATACAGAGTAAAGATCCCTCTGCACTGTCCCATCGAACACTCCCCGGGCAGGTACAGCACGGGTTAGATACAGAGTAAAGCACCCTCTATACTGTCCTATCAAACACTCCCAGGGCAGGTACAGCACGGGTTAGATACAGAGTAAAGCTCCCTCTATACTGCCCCATCAAACACTCCCAGGGCAGGTGCAGCATGAGTTAGATACAGTGTAAAGCTCCCTCTACACTGTCCCATCAAACACTCCCAGGGCAGGTACAGCACGGGTTAGATACAGAGTAAAACTCCCTCTACACTGTCCCATCAAACACTCCCAGGGCAGGTACAGCACGGGTTAGATACAGAGTAAAGCTCCCTCTACACTGTCCCATCAAACACTCCCAGGGCAGGGACAGCACGGGTTAGATACAGAGTAAGCTCCCTCTACACTGTCCCATCAAACACTCCCAGGGCAGGTACAGCACGGGTTAGATACAGAGTAAAGCTCCCTCTACACTGCCCCATCAAACACTCCCAGGGCAGGTACAGCACGGGTTAGATACAGAGTAAAGCTCCCTCTATACTGTCCCATCAAACAATCCCAGGGCAGGTACAGCACGGGTTAGATACAGAGTAAAGCTCCATCTACACTGCCCCATCAAACACTCCCAGGGCAGGTACAGCACGGGTTAGAGACAGAGTAAAGCTCCCTCCACACTGTCCCATCAAACACTCCCAGGGCAGGTACAGCACGAGTTAGATACAGAGTAAAGCTCCCTCTACACTGTCCCATCAAACACTCCCAGGGCACGTACAGCACGGGTTAGAGACAGAGTAAAGCTCCCTCTACACTGTCCCATCAAACACTCCCAGGGCAGGTACAGCACGGGTTAGAGACAGAGTAAAGCTCCCTCTACACTGTCCCGTCAAACACTCCCAGGGCAGGTACAGCACGGGTTAGATACAGAGTAAAGCTCCCTCTACACTATCCCATCAAACACTCCCAGGGCAGGTACAGCACAAGTTAGATACAGAGTAAAGCTCCCTCTACACTGTCCCATCAAACACTCCCAGGGCAGGTACAGCACGGGTTAGATACAGAGTAAAGCTCCCTCTACACCATCCCATCAAACACTCCCAGGGCAGGTACAGCACGGGTTAGATACAGAGTAAAGCTCCCTCTACACTGTCCCATCAAACACTCCCAGGGCAGATACAGCACGGGTCAGATACAGAGTAAAGCTCCCTCTATACTGCCCCATCAAACACTCCCAGGGCAGGTACAGCACAAGTTAGATACAGAGTAAAGCTCCCTCTACACTGTCCCATCAAACACTCCCAGGGCAGGTACAGCACGGGTTAGATACAGAGTAAAGCTCCCTCTACACCATCCCATCAAACACTCCCAGGGCAGGTACAGCACGGGTTAGATACAGAGTAAAGCTCCCTCTACACCATCCCATCAAACACTCCCAGGGCAGGTACAGCACGGGTTAGATACAAAGTAAAGCTCCCTCTACACTGTCCCATCAAACACTCCCAGGGCAGATACAGCACGGGTTAGATACAGAGTAAAGCTCCCTCTACACTGTCCCATCAAACACTCCCAGGGCAGGTACAGCACGAGTTAGATACAGAGTAAAGCTCCCTCTACACTGTCCCATCAAATACTCCCAGGGCACGTACAGCACGGGTTAGAGACAGAGTAAAGCTCCCTCTACACTGTCCCATCAAACACTCCCAGGGCACGTACAGCACGGGTTAGAGACAGAGTAAAGCTCCCTCTGCACTGTCCCATCAAACACTCCCAGGGCAGGTACAGCACGGATTAGATACAGAGTAAAGCTCCCTCTACACTGTCCCATCAAACACTCCCAGGGCAGGTACAGCACGGGTTAGAGACAGAGTAAAGCTCCCTCTACACTGTCCCATCAAACACTCCCAGGGCAGGTACAGCACGGGTTAGATACAGAGTAAAGCTCCCTCTATACTGTCCAATCAAACACTCCCAGGGCAGGTACAGCACAAGTTAGATACAGAGTAAATCTCCCTCTACACTGTCCCATCAAACACTCCCAGGGCAGGTACAGCACGGGTTAGATACAGAGTAAAGCTCCCTCTACACCATCCCATCAAACACTCCCAGGGCAGGTACAGCACGGGTTAGATACAGAGTAAAGCTCCCTCTACACTGTCCCATCAAACACTCCCAGGGCAGATACAGCACGGGTTAGATACAGAGTAAAGCTCCCTCTATACTGCCCCATCAAACACTCCCAGGGCAGGTACAGCACAAGTTAGATACAGAGTAAAGCTCCCTCTACACTGTCCCATCAAACACTCCCAGGGCAGGTACAGCACGGGTTAGATACAGAGTAAAGCTCCCTCTATACTGCCCCATCAAACACTCCCAGGGCAGGTACAGCACAAGTTAGAGACAGAGTAAAGCTCCCTCTACACTGTCCCATCAAACACTCCCAGGGCAGGTACAGCACGGGTTAGATACAGAGTAAAGCTCCCTCTACACCATCCCATCAAACACTCCCAGGGCAGGTACAGCACGGGTTAGATACAGAGTAAAGCTCCCTCTACACTGTCCCATCAAACACTCCCAGGGCAGGTACAGCACGGGTTAGAGACAGAGTAAAGCTCCCTCTGCACTGTCCCATCAAACACTCCCAGGGCAGGTACAGCACGGGTTAGAGACAGAGTAAAGCTCCCTCTACACTGTCCCATCAAACACTCCCAGGGCAGATACAGCACGGGTTAGATACAGAGTAAAGCTCCCTCTACACTGTCCCATCAAACACTCCCAGGGCAGGTACAGCACGGGTTAGATACAGAGTAAAGCTCCTTCTACACTGTCCCATCAAACACTCCCAGGGCAGGTACAGCACGGGTTAGATACAGAGTAAAGCTCCTTCTACACTGTCCCATCAAACACTCCCAGGGCAGGTACAGCACGGGTTAGATACAGAGTAAAGCTCCCTCTGCACTGCCCCATCAAACAGTCCTAGGGCAGGTACAGCACGGGTTAAATACAGAGTTGAGTTGGAGAGTGCTGGTTTTGGGTGAGCTCCAGTTTATGGAACGTGGAGGGCGGGAGGCTGGCCAGGGTTGGTTGGAATCGTCAAATCTGGACGTGAGAAATATGGTTAAGGGTTTCAGCAGCAGATGTGCAGAGGCAGGCGAGGTGGAAGTTGGCAGTCTTGGGGATGGAGAGGATATAAAGAAAGGAAGACTTGCATTTCTATGGCACCTTTCACAACCTCAAGGCACCCCCAAAGCGCTTTCCAGCCAATAAAGTACTTTTTGAAGTGTGGTCACTGTTGTAATGTGGGAAACAGGGCAGCCAAATCGCGCACAGCAAGCTCCCACAAACAGCAATGTGATAATGACCAGATCATCTGTTTTTGTGACGTTGATTGAGGGATAAATATTATCCAGGACAGCGGGGAGAACTCCCCCTGCTCTTCCTCGAATATGAGGTTGGAAGCTCAACTCGCGGTCGACTCGCTGGCCAGGATTGTCAGCAATCTTTTTCAGCCTGAGACAATGATCAGGAAGGGTGATGGAATCAGTGGCTGGGGTGTGAAGTTGACGGCGGGGGGGCCAGAGACAATGGCGTCGGTCCTCCCAACGTCTAACTGGATGCCTTTGCGGCTCATCCAGGAGCGGATGTCGGAGAAGCGGTGTGACGACACCGAGGGCAGCGGAGGGATCCGAGGGAGGCAGTCGGGTGATGGAGCCGGGTGTATGGAAACTGGCGCCAATGGGGGGAGATGTTAACCCTGTCCAGGCGGCGGAAACCGGAGCCCTGAAGCCGCCGGGAGTTGACCGCTTCGGGATTGCAACCGGCTCAACCGAGCAGGCGCCACGCAACCCCCGGCCAAAGCCCGCGGGCTGCAATTTGGAACTCGGCAGCCTGAGTGGGAAGACGCAGTGGGTTTGCTGCCAGGCCAACCCCGTCGAGAAGAGGCCAGAGATTCACCGGGTGCTCGGGATCATTTGGAGCATCGGACCAGAGCCCGAATCTGACCGAGCACTCTGACCTGGGATGGCCAGATCTGACCAGAGTGTTCAGCCTCCCGGCTGGATTCAAATCTGGATTTGGACTGGATCTTCAACCAATCTGGGACTGCTTCAAATGTAGGCGGTTTGCTCATCTCTCCTGTGAAGTGCCTTAATAAGAACATAAGAAATAGGAGCAGGAATAGGCCACTTGGCCCCTCGAGCCTGCTCCGCCATTCAATAAGATCATGGCTGATCTTGGGCTCAAAGCCACTTCCCTGCCCGCTCCCCATAACCCTTCACTCCCTTATCTTGCAAAAAATCTGTCTATCTCCACCTTAAATGTATTTAATGACCCAGCCTCCACGGCTCTCCGGGGCAGAGAATTCCACAGATTTACGACCCTCTGAGAGAAGAAATTCCTCCTCATCTCAGTTCTAAAAGGGCGATCCTTTATTCTAAAACTGTGCCCCCGAGTTCTAGATTTCCCCACGAGGGGAAACATCCTCTCTGTATCTACCTTGTCGAGCCCCCTCGGTATCTTATATGTTTCAATAAGATCACCTCTCATTCTTCTAAATTCCAATGAGTATAGGCCCAACCTGCTCAACCTTTCTTCATAAGTCAACCCCCTCATCTCTGGAATTAATCTAGTGAATCGTCTCTGAACTGCCTCCAATGCAAGTATATCCTTCCTTAAATAAGGAGACCAAAACTGTACGCAGTACTCCAGGTGTGGTCTCACCAGCGCCCTGTACAGTTGTAGCAGGACTTCCCTACTTTTATACTCCTTGGGATGTTTGACTACATTAAAGGCACTAGATAAATGCAAGTAGTTATTGTTGTTGGGTCGGGAGGTGGGAGGGCCCCAGCTGAGCAAGGAGGAAACTTATTTAAGCTTAAAAAAAGTTCAAGTGAAAGTCACAGTGGGATAATTAAATAATAAATAATATAAAATAAAAGTTAATAATGGGGAGCGTGGTGATGAGGTAGAAGATCAGCCATGATCTCATTGAATGGCGGAGCAGGCTCGAGGGGCTGAATGGCCGACTCCTGCTCCTATTTCTTATGTTCTTATGTTCTTAAACAAAGACAGTTCAAATAGTTTATTGTCTAATGTACGGTTACTACAGGACGTTCTATTGAAGATACGGCAAGCTAACTCAAGGATTCCTATTTGTTGCTAGTTCAGAATGGAGCGTGCGTTTTAAATCTGACTGTAAAGTATGAGAGAAAAAACAACTGAAGCACTTTGAAACTCCCTTCAACTATCGAATATCAAAATCTGATGAGGTGTTAATCAGTCTGATTGAGAAGAATAGGGAGGTGGAGACAAATGAAGCCCAATCCAGAGCTCTTTTATCCCACAACTCCTATTAGTTCATGGGTGTCACTAAGATTGTTTCCAAGTCGCTCTATGGCCTCGCTCCTCTTTACCTCTGCAGCCTCCTCCAGCCCTACATGACCACTGTTCTCCCAACTCTCCCTAATCCCCTCCTCCTTGCTTCTTCCATCCCTCCTTCAAAAGCCTTCTCCAAACCTACCGCACCTTCAAACACCTCCAGCAACCTCTCCCATCGCCGTATGGGGTTTGTTATAAATCTCATCATCATGAAGAAATGACTCATGAAATAACACTGGACGGCCAGCTGGTGGCGTCGTCCAAGGAGTATAAATACTCGGGCGTGGGCCCAGCTTGCACAGGGACATTTTGTAAGACAGGAACTAGTGAAGGACAACTAGACCTCCATGTTCTGAAACAAGTTGATTAAAGCCTTGCTTTATACTCGAACCAAGTGCGTAGTGAGTTTTATTATGTCAGGGTTTATTTGTCACTTCTGTGAAGCACTCTGGAGCAATTTATTACATTAAAGACACTGTAAATATCGGAGTTGTTGACTCCCACAGGCGTGTTAAAAAGCCTACAAAACAGAAAGACTTGCATTTCTATAGCGCCTTTCGCAACCTCAGGACTTCCCAAAGCGCTTTACAACCAACCAAGTACTTTATTTGAAGTGTAGAGCAGCAGCCAATCTATGCACAGCAAGCTCCCACAAACAACAATGACCAGATAACCTGCTTTGTAGGTGTTGGTCGAGGGATTTGCCGCGCGGAGGGAGAGCTGCTCAGGAAGGCGGCTCACCACCACCTTCTCAAGGGCAATTAGGGATGGGCCTTGCCGGCGACGCCCACCTCCCAGGAACGAACCAAAATAAATAAATATTAGAACACCGGCTCTTCTTCAAATTTGTGTTGCGGGATCTTTTGTGTTCCCCTGAGAGGGCAGGCAGGGGCCTCGGTTTAACGTCTCATCCTAAAGACGGCACCTCCGACAGTGCGGCGCTCCGCTGGGAGCGTCAGCCTGGATTTTTGTGCTCAAGTCTCCTGGAGTGGGGCTTGAACCCACAACCTTCTGACTCATGAGGCGAGGGTGCTGCCCACTGAGCCACGGCTGACACCTGACAGCGAGAAGGATTTATTACTGTAATATTAGTGTCCGTTTCGGCTTCACAGAGCAGCAGCTGAAATCCTCCCCGCTAAAAGATACCAGGGAAGTCCGAGGGTTAAACTCTATTTCAAACGCGCCTCGCCGCACGATTCTGATCAGTTAATTATATTGCAGAGTAATTACAGGGTATTATTTAAGAAATCTGGGTCTAGAAAATGGGCAGTATCAGATCAGCCACATCGTTATACGCAGCACCTGATACTCAGCTTAATTGTAGACAAAGGTCCTCTACCAACCTGTCCCCGCCACACAGTACTGCCCCCCGATTATCAAAATCCACGACAAGGCCTTGGACAATGTGGACCACTTTCCATACCTTGGGAGCCTACTGTCAACAAGGGCAGACGTCGATGACGAAGTCCAACACCGCTTTCAGTGTGCCAGTGCGGCCTTCGGTCGCCTGAGGAAGAGAGTGTTTGAAGACGAGGACCTCAAACCCAGCACTAAGCTCATGGTCTACAGAGCAGCAGTGATACCCACCCTGCTGTATGCCTCAGAGACATGGACCATGTACAGCAGGCACCTCAAAGCACTGGAGAGGTACCACCAACGCTGCCTCCGCAAGATCCTGCAAATCCATTGGCAGGATAGGCGCACCAACGTCAGTGTTCTCGCTCAGGCCAACATCCCCAGCATCGAAGCTTTGACCACGCTCGATCAGCTCCGATGGACGGGTCACATTGTCCGCATGCCCGATACGAGACTCCCAAAACAAGCGCTCTACTCGGAGCTCCGACACGGCAAGAGAGCCCCAGGTGGGCAGAGGAAACGCTTCAAGGACACCCTCAAAGCCTCCTTGAAAAAGTGCGACATCCCCACCGACACCTGAGAATCCCTGGCCCAAGACCGCACAAAGTGGAGGAGAAGCATCCGGGAAGGCGCCAAACACCTCGAGTCTCTTCGCCGGGAGCAAGTGGAAGGCAGCGCAAGGAGTGCACGTCAACCCAAGCACCCCACCCACCCACCCCTTCAACCACCGTCTGCCCCACCTGTGACAGAGACTGTAGGTCCCGCATTGGACTCATCAGTCACCTGAGAACTCAGTTTTAATGTGGAAGCAAGTCATCCTCGGCTCCGAGGGACTGCCTAAGAAGAAGAAGAGTCAATGGAACGGACTATTAGGCGCTGTGTATGACGGGCGGCAGATCCGCTCCAGCCCGTTTTTTTTGCGTGCCCGCCCGTAATAATTTCTAGGCCTGATCCCTTAATGATCAGTTCAATTGTAGCTCTCTCTCCCCCGGGTGGCCACCCACGCTGCCTGCAACCCAGTCACAAAATCCCATCGCCAAAGTCCATCTGCACCCTGAAGATAATTTCCAAGGCCGCCAAAGGGCACGATTTCCCCCCCTCTCAAAAAAAATATTGGGCCAGAAATTAGGATCGGGAGCTTGCCGCGCGTGCAAGCCCCCGATGTGCACTCACCCGGCGCGCCGACATCTGAAGCCTGGGCTTGCTTGCATTTCCTCTCACTGGCCCGGTTCAGATGTCGGCGCGATGTGCTAACCTGATCCAGCGGCGTAGTTAGTGCGATGTGCCGGCTGGGATCAGGTGAGCACTGTGCAGCCAATCAGGGGAGGGGAAACTCATTCATGAGTTTGATAGTTAAAGACTGTCAAACTCATGAAAAGTACGGGCGCCCAAAAGACTAGTTTAACTTTAATTAAAATTTAAAAAAATCCCAATAATTAAATAAACTATAAATAACTTTTAAAAACTATTTAAAACAATTAATAAAATTTTTGAAAAAAATAATTTTTTACAAAATCGGGTCTAAAAATAAACTTACCTTACTGTAAAGTCCTTATAAACAATGAATCTGTGGAAAAAATGTAATAATTTTAAATAATAGACCACTTACCTTCAAAAATCCACTCCTTACACTTCCTTTTTTCATTTCTAAGAAGTTCAGGCCCTTGCACACGCGCGCAAACCTGTCAAAAAAAAGGAAGTTCAACGCGTGCGCGCAGGTTGGACCTCTTAACCCCTTTATTCGATGGAGAGGAAATGCCGGTTTCCCGCGCATGCGCTGTGCATGCTGAAATCCGGCACTTCCAACGGGCCCACGCGTGAGTACACCGTCCGTACTCACGCGTTGGGACCGGAATTACTGGCCCATTGTGCTCCCCCCCGCCCCCACCTTACGAGGAGAATGTTCCTTTAATTCTGAGGCAGCTGAGTGATTCACTCTGTGTTCTGTGTTAAATCGGGAGGTTACATAACCTGCTACAGTTTACTGTGACTAAGGCCCCTTTATGTAACATGTTGACTGTAAGCATGACTTGCATTAATGGAACAGGATCAAAGGAAGCTCTTTTTTTTCCATGGCTTATATAAGTGATTATCAGGAGAGCTGGGCTGTGTTATACAATGGGGTGTCATGACTTATGTAAGTGCTGGATTTAGCTGTGCTAATAGGCTCCAGGGCTTTCATTTATCCACAACCCTGCTCCGATCTAATTTGGCTCTATTCACTGGCCGACAATTTGTGCAGAAATGTTCAAAAGCAAGCAGCTCACGACTAGGCTTTCTCCTCGCTGCTTTTGTACGGTTTACGTAACGCAGGTACAGTCATGTTTCCCGGAGTTTGCCCGAGAACTCTGGAATTCTCTCCCCCCCCCTCCCCACAAAGGCTATGGACGCTTTGTCGGGTAACAAAAGTGCTCCCAAGCTCTGGAATTCCCTCCCTAAACCTCTCCGCCTCGCTACCTCTCTCTCCTCCTTTAAGACGCTCCTTAAAACCAACCTCTTTGACCAAGCTTTTGGTCGCCTGCCCTAATATCTCCTTATGTGGCTCGGTGTCAAATTGTGTTTGATAATCGCTCCTGTGAAACGCCCTGGGACGATTTACTACGTTAAAGGCGCTATATAAATGCAAGTTGTTGTTGTTGTAAAGGTATCAAGGGATATGGAATGAAGGTGGGTATATAGAGCTGAGCTGGCGATCAGCCATGATCTAATTGAATGGCAATGCAGGCTTGAGGGGCTGAATGGCCTCCTCCTGTTCCTAATGTTCCTAACAGGTTCGAGGGGCTGAATGGCCTCCTCCTGTTCCTATGTAACAGACTCAAGGGGTTGAATGGCCTCCTCCTGTTCCTAATGTTCCTATGTAACTGGCTCAAGGGGCTGAATGGCCTCCTCCTGTTCCTAATGTTCCTATGTAACTAGCTCAAGGGGCTGAATGGCCTCCTTCTTTTCCTAAAGTTCCTATGTAACAGACTCGAGGGGCTGAATGGCCTCCTCCTGTTCCTTATGTTCCTATGTAACTAGCTCGAGGGGCTGAATGGCCTCCTTCTTTTCCTAAAGTTCCTATGTAATAGACTCGAGGGGCTGAATGGCCTCCTCCTGTTCCTAATGTTCCTAACAGGCTCTAGGGGCTGAATGGCCTCCTTCTTTTCCTAATGTTCCTACGTAACAGGCTCGAGGGGCTGAATGGCCTTCTCCTGTTCCTAATGTTCCTATGTAACTGGCTCGAGGAGCTGAATGGCCTCCTCCTGTTCCCAATGTTCCTATGTAACTGGCTCGAGGGGCTGAATGGCCTCCTCCTGTTTCTGATGTAACAGGCTCGAGGGTCTGAGTGGCCTCCTCCTGTTCCTTATGTTCCTATGTAACTGGCTCGAAGGGCTGAATGGCCTCCTTTTCCTAAAGTTCCTATGTAACAGACTCGAGGGGCTGAATGGCCTTCTCCTGTTCCTAATGTTCCTATGTAACTGGCTTGAGGGGCTGAATGGCCTCCTCTTGTTCCTATGTAACAGACTCGAGGGTCTGAGTGGCCTCCTCCTGTTCCCAATGTTCCTATGTAACTGGCTCGAGGGGCTGAATGGCCTCCTCCTGTTCCTAATGTTCCTATGTAACAGACTCGAGGGGCTGAATGGCCTCCTCCTGTTCCTAATGTTCCTATGTAACTGGCTCGAGGGGCTGAATGGCCTCCTCCTGTTCCTAATGTTCCTATGTAACTGGCTCGAGGGGCTGAATGGCCTCCTCCTGTTTCTGATGAAACAGGCTCGAGGGTCTGAGTGGCCTCCTCCTGTTCCTATCGTATCAGGCTTGAGGGGCTGAATGGCCTCCTCCTGTTCCTAATGTTCCTAACAATCTGGAGGGGCTGAATGGCCTAATCCTGTTCCTAATGTTCCATCTCTGAGGCTGCAAATGAATTTGTGGTTCCCACTCTGATTTTCCTAATGTTTTGCTGTGGTTTTGAATACTTTCTATTTCTTCACCCACCTTCGTCCCTCAGCCTTCTCTTTTCCAGTGAGAACAGGCCCAATTTGCATAACCACACCACATAATCCGATCCCTCAAACTCCTCGATCGTTTTGGCTGCGCCCTTAGCTGCTGCACTGTACACTAAGATGTGCCTGCAGCCAGCAGAAACACGGGTGCTAAGGCTGAAGTTAATTATTTCAAACTGCGGATTCACTCTGAGCTCAGCCGCACCACTCACTTTAACAAGGCCCCAGTTCCCATTGTACGTAGAAACATTTTGGAACAGATAATATTCCGCTCACAGTCCAAAAAACAAATTGCGTAACAGTGATTTTTGTCTCTCTCTCTCTCTGCCAACTTGGCACAGTGTGCTTGCAAATGTCACCCGCTTGATGAAGGAGGGAGCTCGGCCTAACAGCCAACCTGAGAAGTGGAGCCTGCGGGGCCTGAGAGGAACCAGTCCAGGAAATTCCTGACCAACCGTTTCTCCAAAGAAAACGAATTTGGATTCCATCGACACAGTGAAACATCCTGAAGAATTATCTGTTTTTCACCGACTTTCCAAAGTGTATACTCACGTGGAAAGTGTCTGCAAGCCTCGCTTTGTTTCCAAGTTCACAACGCAGTGACTTGAACCCTGTTGTCCTACCATAACATCACGACTAAAAATAGACCAAACTTTTCAACTCTGCCCTCTCACCCTAACAAACAAATGATGTTTGCCACACAGTATTTCATAGACAGCCTCTTTAGGTGCAACGGAAAGAAAGACTTACATTTCTATAGCGCCTTTCGCAACCTTAGGACGTCCCAAAGCGCTTTACAGCCAATGAAGCACTTTTTGAAGTGTGGTCACTGTTGTAATGTAGGAAACGCGGCAGCCAATTTGCGCACAGCAAGCTCCCACAAACAGCAATGTGATAATGACCCAGATCATCTGTTTTAGATGTTGATTGAGGAATAAATCTTAGCCAGGACACCGGGGAGAACTCCCCCTGCTCTACTTCCAAATAGTGCCGTGGGATCTTTTACGTCCACCTGAGAGAGCAGACGGGGCCTCAGTTTAATGTCTCGTCTGAAAGATGGCGCCTCCGACAGTGCAGCACTCCCGCAGTACTGCAGTGGAGGGCCAGCCTGGATTTATATGCTCAAGTCTCTGAAGTGGGACTTGAACACACAAACTTCTGACTCAGAGGTGAGAGGGAGCTGCCCACTGAGCCACGGTTGGCCAGAGGCAGAGATTGTGTACATGCACCAGGTTATGGGCAGTGTTTGATGGGACAGTGTAGAGGGAGCTTTACTCTGTATCTAACCCGTGCTGTACCTGCCCTGGGAGTGTTTGATGGGGCAGTGTAGAGGGAGCTTTACTCTGTATCTAACCCGTGCTGTACCTGCCCTGGGTCTGTTTGATGAGACAGTGTAGAGGGAGCTTTACTCTGTATCTCACCCGTGCTGTACCTGCCCTGGGAGTGTTTGATGGGGCAGTGTAGAGGGAGCTTTACTCTGTATCTAACCCGTGCTGTACCTGCCCTGGGAGTGTTTGATGGGACAGTGTAGAGGGAGCTTTACTCTGTATCTAACCCGTGCTGTACCTGCCCTGGGAGTGTTTGATGGGACAGTGTAGAAGGAGCTTTACTCTGTATCTAACTCGTGCTGTACCTGCCCTGGGAGTGTTTGATGGGACAGTGTAGAGGGAGCTTTACTCTGTATCTAACCCGTGCTGTACCTGCCCTGGGAGTGTTTGATGGGGACAGTGTAGAGGGAGCTTTACTCTGTATCTAACCGGTGCTGTACTGCCCTGGGAGTGTTTGATGAGATAGTGTAGAGGGAGCTTTACTCTGTGTCTAACCCGTGCTCTACCTGCCCTGGGAGTATTTGATGGGACAGTGTAGAGGGAGCTTTACGCTGTATCTAACCCGTGCTGTACCTGCCCTGGGAGTGTTTGATGGGACAGTGTAGAGGGAGCTTTACTCTGTATCTAACCCGTGCTGTACCTGCCCTGGGAGTGTTTGATGGGACAGTGTAGAGGGAGCTTTACTCTGTATCTAACCCGTGCTGTACCTGCCCTGGGAGTGTTTGATGGGACAGTGTAGAGGGAGCTTTACTCTGTATCTAACTCGTGCTGTACCTGCCCTGGGAGTGTTTGATGGGACAGTGTAGAGGGAGCTTTGTTTTGTATCTAACCCGTGCTGTACCTGCCCTGGGAATGTTTGATGGGACAGTGTAGAGGGAGCTTTGTTCTGTATCTAACCCGTGCTGTACCTGCCCTGGGAGTGTTTGATGGGACAGTGTAGAGGGAGCTTTGTTCTGTATCTAACCCGTGCTGTACCTGCCCTGGGAGTGTTTAATGGGACAGTGTAGAGGGAGCTTTACTCTGTATCTAACCGGTGCTGTACCTGCCCTGGGAGTGTTTGATGGGACAGTGTCGAGGGAGCTTTACTCTGTATCTAACTCGTGCTGTACCTGCCCTGGGAGTGTTTGATGGGACAGTGTAGAGGGAGCTTTACTCTGTATCTAACCCGTGCTGTACCTGCCCTGGGAGTGTTTGATGGGACAGTGTAGAGGGAGCTTTACTCTGTATCTAACCCGTGCTGTACCTGCCCTGGGAGTGTTTGATGGGACAGTGTAGAGGGAGCTTTACTCTGTATCTAATCCGTGCTGTACCTGCCCTGGGAGTGTTTGATGGGACAGTGTAGAGGGAGCTTTACTCTGTATCTAAACCGTGCTGTACCTGCCCTGGGAGTGTTTGATGGGACAGTGTAGAGGGAGCTTTGTTCTGTATCTAACCCGTGCTGTAGCTGTCCCGAGAGTGTTTAAAAGCCAGGAGAATCTACTTTCTCCCCCTTCTCTGCCTATTGCCTGTTTAGCTCCTTTCCCTTTTTGGTGTGAAAGTGTTTGGTTTACAACCCTAGAATTTTTGACAACAATGTCTTGCCCTTGGAATGAGATGGACTTCCAGGAATGTGGGATGTCTGTTTAAATTACGGGGGCTAAATTCGGTTGATTTGCACCTCCTGCTAGAGCCCTAAGAGGGCGGTAACTGGCGCAAATCAACTAGCGCCTGGGCACGGCGTCGCGAACACCTCTGGCGAAATTCAGCGGGAGGTTAGCGGCAGCGCTAACCATTAGCATCACGCGGTGCTGCGCCGCCGGCGATGATGTCATCACCATGTACAGTCTCCCGCTCGCGCCCCCGGCTGTAATATTGGAAGCTATGTCCGGCGGGGTCAGGGGGGCCTACTTGCGGCCGGGGCAGTGCTAGTTAAAGGGGAGGTGGCGGGCGGCCATTTTTGATGCTGGCGGCCTGCCAGCACCTGCCCCCGTTGTTGTCCCCGGCCCCTGTGAAGCCCCTCCGCCCCGCCGGGTGCCGGCTGCTCTCCGTGAGCCCGGCACTCCTCTTTTGCCGGCACTCCCCATCCCCGGTGGCCCAGCTGGACGCCGGGACGCGCTGCGCCAGGCCCCTCCCCTTTAAGAAGGGGAGGAAGGCCTGCAGTAACGTGCCGCGATATTGGCTCGCAGCGCCACAAGCGGGACACGGGGCGCTTCCAGTAGCGCCCCTCCTCCCTCTCAGGGCGCTACCTAGGAAAATCGGCCATGGGGGCGCTAACTTTTAGCGCTCCCTTTACCCCATCAGCACAGAAACAGGCTGTTTGGCCCCACAGGTCTATGCCGGTGTGTATCTTCCACATGAGCCTCCTCCCACCTTACCAACATATCATAGAATCATAGGCTCCTAGAATGATACAGCGCAGGAGGAGGCCACCATGCCCATCTGTCTCGGCTCCCGATATTTGAGCATCGACTGCTGGCTTTTGTTTCACTCACTCGTCACGTCTCGTGCCCTGCAAGTGCCGGAGGTTCACCGTCTGACAGGCTTTGGGAGGTTCTCGGAGCTTGGACCCGCCCCTCGGGATGCTCCGTGAATCCAGCAGGCCTCACCTCTGGTCCTGTGGGCCCTCAGGGTGTGTCCCAGGTTGTCAGGGCTGGGTTATATAAGGTAAAATAAAAAAAACAGACAATGCTGGGATACACTCAGCAGGCCAGGCAGCATCTGTGGAGCGAGAAACAGAGTTAACGGTTCAGGTCGATGACCCTTCGTCAGAACTGGAAAAGCTGGAGATGGAACAGGTTTTAAGCGAGTGTAAGGGCCAGGAAAGTGGGGAGGGGAGGAAAGAACAAAAGGGAAGGTCTGTGATAGGATGGAAGGCAGGAGAGATTAAATGACAAATGGGATAATGAGAGGCAACGTTAAATTTTGCGATGTGAATGGGTTCGCACAGCCCCTTAAAGGGGCCGCAAACCTCAAAAAATAATTACGGGGAACATTGATGAGAGGT
Source organism: Somniosus microcephalus (assembly GCF_052327205.1). Classification (NCBI taxonomy): domain Eukaryota; kingdom Metazoa; phylum Chordata; class Chondrichthyes; order Squaliformes; family Somniosidae; genus Somniosus; species Somniosus microcephalus. The sequence goes on along the minus strand of NC_141017.1, from coordinate 23,761,147 downwards.
GGACTGATGATAACGTTCCCTGGGTGAGATGGGGAGGAGTGGGGGGGTGGGGATCGGGAATGCATCACTGAGAGACGGCCATTAGAGATTATTTTATTGCCCCCAATTCTCTCCCCTCCTTTCCTGAAGGCGCTGACACTTCCTGGGGCACGGGCCCCACACGAGCGCACATGCGCTGCCGCCCGGTACCTCGCTGAAGTTGACCACGCTTCGGCATTCAGACAGTGAGGGTCAGCGTACTATTTGGCCGTGTGGGGCATCGCCGCCGAGCACGATCCTGCCCTGGTCCAACATCCAAACACGCACGATAGCAAAATACTGCGGATGCTGGAAATCCGAAATAACAACAGAAAATGCTGGAAAAACTCAGCAGGCCAGGCAACATCCGTGGAGAGAAATTAGAGTCGACGTTTCGAGTCAAACCCTTTGTCAAGACTGAAGAAGCACAGGAAATGAAACAAATTAAAAGGCCAGTTTGGGGGCTGGGAGAGAACAAAAGAGAAGTGAAGAGACATTAAGAGGTATTCAAAACCAGATGAGATGGTGATAGGACTAGTGGAGACAAAAGGCGGCTCTAGATTAGGTGTGAAATGCGCTGGCAGAATGGGAGACAGCTGCCATGTGGGAGAGAAAAAAAGGGGGGGGGGGAAAGGCCAAAACAAAGGTGTGGATAAAAAATATAAGTAAAAATGTAATAGGGGCCGCAGTTATGATCTGAAATTGTTGAACTCGATGTTGAGTCCGGAAGGCTGTAAAGTGCCTAATCGGAAGATGAGGTGCTGTTCCTCGAGCTTATGCTGAGCTTCATTGGAACAATGCAAGAGCCCGAGTACGGTGAGGTCCGAGTGGGAGTGGGGCAGTGAATTAAAATGACAGGCGACCGGAAGCTCAGGGTCACCCTTACGGACTGAACGGAGGTGTTCCGCAAAGCGGTCACCCAAACACGCACGCTTTGCAGCCAGGGGGCGCTGTGCAGAGATCAGCAGCAGCAGCCCAGGCCGATCTTCCACCTCCTTAACCCGGGGGGCGCTGAGGCCGACAGGCCTGCCCCGTTGGCCGGTAACCCAGCAACGGCTTGGCGCCGAAGCTGGGGCCGTCCTGGGCCGTACAGCTGAGCTGTTCCTGCCTCCCAACCAGCCTGGTCATTGTGGGACATGCACCAAGCTTCACGGGGCAGGCGGCCTGCTTCAGAACGGAAACCGTGACCGCGCCCGCGCCCCACGCAACCGCAAACAAGGTTTTCTAACGACATTCGGACCTCATTAGCACAAACTGGTAGAGGACATGGCACCGTAGTCCTTCCCTATCTGGAGCTCATTTCATCACGGCCTGGGCTGTGAGATCATAAAACATTTTAACAGGAAAGCGAGAACGGGCTTTTCGAAATTTAAAAAAAACCTGTCAAAGCTGGAGATCTGAAACTCAAAACAGAAAATGCTGGGGCACATCTGATAAAATGGCAGCTTAACATTTTAAGAAAAAGAAAGACTTGCATTTCTATAGCGCCTTTCACAACCAGCGGACGTTGCAAAGCGCTTTACAGCCAATGAAGCACTTTTTTGAAGTGGAGTCACTGTTGTAATGTGGGAAATGCGGCAGCCAAATTGCGCACAGCAAGCTCCCACAAACAGCAATGCGATAATGACCGGATAATCTGTTTTTTTAGTGATGTTTATTGAGGGATAAATACTGGTCAGGACACCGGGGAGAACTCCCCTGCTCTTCTTCGAAATAATGCCGTGAGATCTTTTACATCCACCCGAGAGAGCAGACGGGGCCTCGGTTTAACGTCTCATCCGAAAGACGGCACCTCCGACTGTGCAGCACTCCCTCAGCACCGCACTGGGAGCGTCAGCCTGGATTCTGTGCTCAAGTCTCTGGAGTGGGGACTTTAGATGTAGAAGTGGGAGCAACTTTTGCTTTTTTTAATGCGAGGTTTCCAACAACAAGGGTTTGCCTAACAGTGCAGTCCCTCCAACAATCCAGAATGAAACCTGCCTCTTTAACTGAAAAGGGAAGCAGCCACCAGACAAGGCAGAGTGCCGACAGAGTCGGTGGAAAAATCAAAGCGCCCCTCATTCATAAGAGATGATGCTTTGTAATGTCAGGCTTGGAGTAAGGGCTCGGCGAGCTGGCTTTGTTTCATCTGCGAATTCCATTGTGTAAGCTGCACTTCTGAAGAGCACACCGTGTTCCACCGCCTCTATTTTTAACAGCGTGCCTGCTGATCCCTATCGTAAATACCAGTCAGTTTTAATGACGTTTAATTGCACCCTGTCAACCCAGACACAAGTGTTTATTGCACAATTTTCCAGAGCATTTTCTACTGGTAGTTCAGGAGAGGGGGAGTATTTGTGTCACATTATAACTGTACTGTGAAAACTTCCTCCAGCCAACTCCTGAGTCTCAAATCCACTTTATCGCCAGAGAATCTGCGAAGTCAATCCCTTGTCCCTTTCTTAAAAAAAACTTCTTCTCTCCCTCCTCTCCGCAAGGCCCTCCCTGAGTTTGTTGGCCTACATGGGCACCAATCGCCCTTTGATATCTCGTCCACTTGGCCGTTCTTTATGTGTGGCTGTTGGCAAACTATTCAACTGCTGGAGGCATTGTAGTTAACCCTGATTACACACAACACACGCACGCAACACACGCACACACACAACACAGGCACACAACGCACGCACACACACAACACAGGCACACAACGCACGCACACACACAACAGGCACACAACGCACGCACACACACAACACAGGCACACAACGCACGCACACGCACACAACACAGGCACACAACGCACGCACACACACAACACAGGCACACAACGCACGCACACACACAACACAAGTACACACAACACACATGCACACAACGCACGCACACTCACAACACAGGCACACAACGCACGCACACGCACACAACACAAGTACACACAACACACATGCACACAACGCACGCACACTCACAACACAGGCACACACACACACATAACACACATGCACACAAAACACGCACACACACAAAATACATGCACAATACATGTGTGTGTGTTTGTGTGTGTTGTGTGTACATATGTTGTGTGTGTGCATGAGTTGTGTGTGTTGCGTATTCTGCACACGCACACACACAACACACGCACACACAATTCATACACACACATCACACTCACATACACACGGACACAACACGCAGACACACAACACACACAAACACACACAACGCACATAAGACACAACACATGCACACACAACACATACTCACACAACACATGCTCACACAACACATGCACACACAACACACTCACACAACACATGCTCACACAACACATGCACACACAACACACACTCACAACACACGCACACACACAAGCACACAACACACACACGCACACACACATGCGCACACACACAGGCACACACGCACACACAACACACACATGCACACACAACACACACATGCGCACACACACAACACACACACGTACACACAACACACACTCACACAACACACGCACACACACAACACACACATGCACACACGCACACACACACATGCTCACACAACACAAGCACACAACACACGCATGCACACACGCACACAACACACACATGCACACACACTCACACAACACACACACACAACACATGCACACAACACACACTCACACACACACACATACACACACACACGCACACACACACATGCACACGCTCACACAATTTTAAGGTGTGAGTCACTGGATCGTGATCAGGAGCAGGAACCGTGGCCAATCTCCGCCTCCTCTCCCCCTCCCACCGTCCCTAGATCAACTGTAGCGCCCACTACTGCTGCCCAGCCTCATTTTTTTATTCCCATATATTTCTTATTTATCTTGTTTCTTTCCCAATTTTGTGTTAAAGGTGGAAGGAAAGGTAATTATTGTTTTGAGGGGGGGGGGGGGGAAGAAAGAGAGCCGGGGAGAGATACATATCATTTAATAGCTCTGCTAAGTGCTGTAAGAAGCGAGAATTTGTATTGATATGGCACCTTATCAGAGCTCGCAAAGCACATCACAAACAATAAATTAATCTTAATTACCATGTCAGTTGTTATGCAGGTTGGCTCAGCCACCATTTTGTATACAATACTGTTGGATAACTTCCGAACAATCATGGTGCATTGTTAACAGTGTTTAAGGTATCTCACTGCTCATGTGTTTCCAGCTCAGAATTCCTCTGTTTGAAAGAAAATACTTGTTTTTTTATTAGTTCAAGGGACGAGGGCGTCGCTGGCCGGCATTTATTGCCCATCCCTAGTTCCCCCTGAGAAGGTAGTGGTGAGCCGCCTTCTTGAACCGCTGCAGTCCGTGTGGTGAAGGTACTCCCACAGTGCTGTTAGGGAGGGAGTTCCAGGATTTTGACCCAGCGACGATGAAGGAACGGCTGATATATTTCCAAGTCAGGATGGTGTGTGACTTGGAGGGGAACTTGGAGCTGGTGGTGTTCCTATGCGCCTGCTGCCCTTGTCCTTCTAGGTGGAAGAGGTCGCGGGTTTGGGAGGTGCTGTCGAAGAAGCCTTGGTGAGTTGCTGCAGTGCATCTTGTAGATGGTACACACTGCAGCCACGGTACGCCGGTGGTGGAGGGAGTGAATGTTTAAGGTGGTGGATGGGGTGCCAATCAAGCGGGCTGCTTTGTCCTGGATGGCGTCGGGCTTCTTGAGTGTTGTTGGACTTGCATTTCTATAGCGCCTTTCACGATCTCAGGACGTCGCAAGAGTGCTTTACAACCAATGAAGTACCTTTGAAGTGTGGTCACTGTTGTAATGTGGGAAACACGGCAGCCAATTTGCGCACAGCAAGCTCCCACAAACAGCAACGCGATAATGACCAGATCATCCATTTTTGTTATGTTGGTTGAGGGATAAATTTTGGCCAGGACACCGGGGAGAATTCCCCTGCTCTTCTTCGAAATAGTGCCCGCATTTATTGCCCATCCCTAATTGCCCTTGAGAAGGTGGTGGTGAGCCGCCTTCTTGAACCGCTGCAGTCCGTGTGGTGAAGGTGCTCCCACAGTGCTGTTACGGAGGAAGTTCCAGGATTTTGACCCAGCGACGATGAAGGAACGGCCGATATATTTCTAAGTCAGGATGGTGTGTGACTTGGAGGGGAACTTGGAGGTGGTGGTGTTCCCATGCGCCTGCTGCCCTTGTCCTTCTAGGTGGAAGAGGTCACGGGTTTGGGAGGTGCTGCCGAAGAAGCCTTGGCGAGTTGCTGCAGCGCATCTTGTAGATGGTACACACTGCAGCCACGGTGCGCCGGTGGTGGAGTGAGTGAATGTTTCAGGTGGTGGATGGGGTGCTTTGTTCCGGATGGTGTCGAGCTTCTTGAGTGTTGTTGGACTTGCATTTCTATAGCGCCTTTCACGATCTCAGGACGTCCCAAAGCGCTTTACAGCCAATGAAGTACTTTTTGAAGTGTAGTCACTGTTGTAATGTGGGAAACGCGGCAGTCAATTTGTGCACAGCAAGCTCCCACAAACAGCAATGCGATAATGACCAGATAATATGTTTTAGGGATGTTGGTTGAGGGATAAATATTGACCAGGACACCGGGGAGAACTCCCCCGCTCTTCTTCGAAATAGTGGCATGGGATCTGAACTCACAACCTTCTGAATCAGAGGCGGGGGTTGGGGGGCGGGTGAGGGGGGTGCTACCCTCCGAGCCACAGCTGACAGTAAGCTCAGACTAACAGGACATTGGTCTCCTCTCTCTTTGGCTTCCCATGAAATATATTTGGTCAGTTTCAATGGGCTCACAACACTAATTGGCAATCTATAGCAACAACAACAACTTGCATTTATATAGCGCCTTTAACGTAGTAAAACGTCCCAGGGCGTTTCACGGGAGCGATTATCAAACAAAATTTGACACCAAGCCACATAAGGAGATATTAGGGCAGGTGACCAAAAGCTTGGTCAAAGAGGTAGGTTTTAAGGAGCGTCTTAAAAGAGGAGAGAGGTGGAGAGGTTTAGGGAGGGAATTCCAGAGCTTAGGGCCTCGGCAGCTGAAGGCACGGCCGCCAATGGTGGAGCGATTAAAATCGGGGATGCGCAAGAGGCCAGAATTGGAGGGGCGCTGAGATCTCGGAGGGATGTACGGCTGGAGGAGGTTACAGAGACAGGGAAGAGGCGAGGGCCATGGAGGGATTTGAACACAAGGATGAGAATTTTAAAATTGAGGAGTTACCGGTCCGGGAGCCAATGTAGGTCAGCGAGCACAGAGGGGTGACGGACGAACGGGGCTTGGTGCGAGTTAGGGACACTTATTAGGAATTAGAAAAATGCCTTATTGGTGCAGTTGGGGGGGAATTCATCCGAGGCGCTATATAAATGCAAGTTGTTGTTGTTAGTGCAGAATATCGGGAGTGGGGCCTTTACTCTGATCTTTACCCAGAGAGTGGTTTGAATGTGGCACTCGCTACCGCATGGAGTGGTTTGAATGTGGCGAATAGTGTTTAAGGTGATGCTAGTTAAGTACATGAAGGAGAAAGGAATAGAAGGATATGTTGCTCGGTTTAGATTAAGTAACTCGAGAGGGAGCAGGCCCGTGTGGAGCATTGACAAGGCCGAAAAGCCTGTTTCTGTGCCGTGTAAATTCTATGTAACCTGGCTGGGAATGCTTGATGCTGACAACTTTAAATGAAAAATGAACCCCCCTCGCCTAAAACCGTTACCTCACTCCATAAAACTCGCAGCTTCCCAGCTATCAGTTGAATGACTCCTTGCGCCATTAAATATTGACTTACACTCTGTGTCTTGGCAGCTCTCAGTGCTTTGAAGCTCTTTGATTCTTTTCTCTCTCTCTCTGGGAGAGAAACTTTTCAAGTCAGGCTAGGTCAGTGTTGTCACCGAGCAAGTTGGCGTTGGATGCAGCTCAGCCTCAAACGAGATAGCAAGTGCCCTTGGCAATCCTCGGGCTTCACAGAGAGCACTGTGGGTCAGTTCAGCACAAGGTGAACGGCGACAGCCAAACCCGGGGTAGCTCCTGAGAAAACAACGATCGCTCTGCAGATCCGACTGCGACCCTCATTCCAATTCCCGCTCTCCAGGACCTGCCGTTTCAGGCAGTACGGTGGGGGGGGGGGGATTTTCCCAGCCCTCCCCCAGCACTGCACTGGGAGTGTCCGCCTGGATTATGGGCCCACGGCTCTGTTTGTTAAGGCTCAAGTTTTCAGCAAATTCCGGGCCAGTGTCTCTGCCTAACCTGAGGTCCCTGGCCTTTGGTGGGGGGGAGGCGGGTGTGGGGGGAGGAGGGAGGCGGGGGAAGGACTGCTGGGAAAATGGCAGAAACTGGGAGCGGGTACCGAACCCGCTCCCAACCCACCTCTGCGCCATCTCCCCTTCCCGACTCCTCGAGGTGGGAAGGAGATTACAGCCAATTAACTGGCTGTTAACAGTTAGTTAACAGGCAGTTTTGAGGCTTCTCCCCATTTTACCCCTGCAAGTGCGGGCTTCCCGACGTCAGGAAATCCCACCAGGGTCAGTGAGGCGAGCAGTGGGTCTGCGGGGGTGAGAGGGACCGAGAAGTTCGCTGTGGAGGTAAGTGATGGGTGCAAGTGTGGACAGGTAAGTATGGGAGGTGAGTGTAAAGTGTTAGAAAAAGTTTCCTTGCCTTTGCTTCTTCCTGCAGGCTTCAACCCTTGGGGATCTGGAGGTGCCTCATCTCAACAGCAGAGATGACAGAATGGCTGATGCATTCTCAGATGCAGCAGCCATCTGATTTCTGCCGAGGAAATAGGTTTTGGTGAGCCTTCAGTGCAAGGGCTCACCATAGAACAGGGATTGTCAGTGTTTGACAGCTTCTCAAAGCTGTCAAATGCTGACAATTCATCTGTCAAAAATGTTTGACAGATGAAACGTCATACGCTGACGTCCTCTGTCACCGACCTTCCCTGAATTGGCCGGCTAAGCCCGCAGAGTGAGTTTAACAAGGTCAATCAAGGGAAAATAGTGTGGGTTGGCCGGACGTCGTTGGGGGCGGGACTGAAACCCAAAAACCAGCAGTCCCGCCCCCAACGTGTCCCCATTGGCAAAATCCAGCCCTACAATTCCAAAACCTCTGAGATAGGACTATTAGCCAAGGGTTGGCAAACACTGCTGCCGCCCCTCCCCCGACTTCCTCCTCCCCCCACACCCGCCCCCCCCCACCCCCCCACCCCCCCACCACCAATGGCAAGAGACCTCAGGTTAGGCAGAGGCACTGGCCCGGAATTTCCTGAAAACTTGAGCCTTAACAAACAGATCCATGAGCCCATAATCCAGGCGGACACTCCCAGTGCAGCGCTGAGGGAGTGCTGCACTGTCAGAGGAGCCGTCTTTCCAATGAGACATTAAACCGAGGCCCTGTCTGTCCTCTCAGTTGGACGTAAAAAATCCCATGGCATTATTTCGAAGAAGAGCAGGGGAATTATCCCCAGTGTCCTGGGGCCAATATTACCTCTCAATCAACACCACTAAAACAGATTATCTGAGTCATTATCTCATTGCTGTTTGTGGGAGCTTGCTGTGCGCAAATCGGCTCTCACGTTTCCCACATTACAACAGTGACTACACTTCAAAAAAGACCTTCCGTGGCTGTAAAGCGCTTTGGGACGTCCTGAGGTCGTGAAAGGCGCTATATAACTGCAAGTCTTTCTTTCCTGTATGGTGGATGGGCAATCCGCTCTGTCACGTTACTGCCCAGGCATGTCTGGGGTATCTCCTCACATCCGGGCTGCTTCTTCCAGCTGCCCTTCCCTCTGTGTCTTTGCAATATCCTGTAGCTGAAGCCTCCTTCTCTCCCCTCACACATCAACCCCAAGTGGAGTCGCGCCTTAATCAGATTGCATTATGCTGGTGCGCAAAATGCTTAAGCCATTCAAATGAAATTCTTCTGACTGCTATTTTAACGGTGATATTAATGCTACCATTAAAATAGGGGGGCAGAGACACATTTGTACATTAACATCACACAGTACGGTTTCAACAAGAAAGTGAGGCGGGGTGCAGAATGGCCATTATTCCAGCGAGTTGAATCATCAACGATTATTTAGCATCGACCTGAAATGTTAACTCTGTTTCTCTCTTCACAGATGCTGCCTGACCTGCTGAGTATCTCCAGCATTTTCTGTTTTTATTTAGCACGACCGTAGGATTATGGGATAGGTTAGGTGATGTCAGGCTGTCACTTTGCCTTTGAGGTGTGGGATTATGGGATAGGTTAGGCGATGGCAGGATGGCACGTTGCCTGTAAAGTGCGGGATTATGGGATAGGTTAGGCGTTGCCAGGATACATAGAAGATAGGAGCAGGAGTAGGCCATTCGGCCCCTCGAGCCTGCTCCGCCAATTAATGAGATCATGGCTGATCATCCAAATTCAGTACCTTGTCCCTGCCTTCTCCCCATATCCCTTGATCCCTTTAGCCTTAAGAAATATATCCAACTTGCCACTTTGCCTTTGAGGTGTGCCACGGAGTTCTATTTTTTTTCCACATTTGTTATCCGAAACCAGTGTAATTCAATTGGATCTTGAGATAACCTGTTCTGGATGGCTGCCTGGTACACAGTGATCTTGGGGGGTGTCCAGCAATGAGACACTCGGGTAGGGATGGGCCCAGGACAGGGAGAAAAGTCTGCTTGTTCCTTTCGTCTCCTCCTTTGTTGGGCTCACATACTGATGCAGAAAGGACTAATCTTTGTGAGGTGCTCAGGGCAATCGGTTTTCAGAAGAATTCGGAAACTAGGTTATTGCAGCGAAGGTTCACCAGACTGATTCCTGATGATAGCCGGACTGTCGTACGAGGAGAGAGTGGGTCGACTAGGCTTGTATTCACTAGAGCTTAGAAGAATGAGAGGGGATCTCATTGAAACGTATAAAATTCTGACAATGCTAGACAGACTGGATGCAGAGAGGATGTTTCCCCTGGCTAGGGGCGGTCGAGAACGAGGGATCACAGCCTCAGGATACAGGGTAGGACATTTAGGACTGAGATGAGGAGAAATATCTTCACTCAGAGGGTGGTGAACCTGTGGAATTCTCTACCACAGAAGTCACTGAATATATTTAAGAAGGAGATAGATAGATTTCTAGACACAAAAGGCGTCAAGGGGTGACATGAATCAGTCATTCATGAAAGAAAGACTTGTGAAATAATACTGAGCGGCCTATGGGTGGCGCTGTCCAGGGAGAGTATAAATACTCGGGCACGGGCCCGGCTTGTGCAGGACATTCTTAACAGGAACTAGTGAAGGACACAACCAGACTTTCATGTTGTAAAACAGTTGATTAAAGCTTTGTTTAACGCTTAGACCAAGTGCCTAGTAGTTTTCTTACGTCAAGGGGTATGGGGAGAGAGTGGGAATATGGTATTGAGATAGAGGATCAGCCATGATCACATTGAATGGCGGAGCAGGCTCGAAGGGCCGAATGGCTGACTCCTGCTCCTTCTATGTTTCTAATGAGCATCTTGTTCACGCTCCTCTTATTGTACTGCGTTGCGACAAGTAATCCTAACCCCGAGTGTGCTGATTCACTCAGGACACCACATTGTGATAGTCCCCTGAGGAATGTGGTGGGCTGAGGGTGATAGACCACCCAAGAGCTGCTGAGGATTTTTTCCCACACAAATTGGACAACTGGGGACTGACGGTGGCAGACACCAAATGCTACTCACTGGCGAGATTTGAGTGGTCCCCGTTTAAGTTCAGTGGGAGAGGTTCCTCAACGGTTCTCCATCACACAGACGTCCACTTCCGCAATATCGCCCGTCTCCGCCCCCTTGCCTCGGCCCATCTGCTGCTGAAACCCTCACCCACGCTTTCTGCTGCCTCCAGACTCGACTATTCCATTGCTCCCTCGGCCGGCCTCCCATCCTCCGCCCATCAACTCGTGCTCATGGCGCAAACCCGGCTGCCCGGGATCCTAACTCGCGCCAAGTCCCGTTCACCCATCACCCCTGTGCTCGCTGGCCTACATGGGCTCCCCGGTCCGGCAATGCCTCGATTTCAAAATCCTCAGCCTCGTGTTCAAACCCCTCCATGGTCTCGCTCCCTCCCTATCTCGGTAACCTCCTCCAGCCCTGCAACCCTGCGCACTCCAAAAATGGTTACGGCCCAATTAAGAGGTCAATGATTCACTTCGGACTGGCACCATTGGTGTGTGTGTGTGTGTTGGAGTGTCAGCCCCTGGACACGTACAGTGCCACCAGGAGAAAGGGAAGCAGCTCGCTCTCACCTAGTACCGTACAGCTGTAAAGTGCTGGTGATGTAAGCACCTCAACTGGGTGCAGCCATTGTATCACTGGTGGCCATGGTAACCTACCAAATTTCACCAGCGGGTAAACACTACCCAGAAGGAAGCGACAGGATTCACCCTTACGGCCCTGGGAGAGGAGCAAAAACTGAGCCCAGATCATCAGAGCAAGTTTCATTATTTTTTCGTCCAACCCTTTCTAAAGATGTTAGCCTGGTTTGTGGAAAATCTGAAAGGGGGTCATTCCAACTGTTAGGGATATTGTAAAAACGGGGCGCTATCGGATAAGCCCGTTACACAACTCGCCCCATTAAAAAAAAAAATTAGTTTATGGGATGTGGGCGTCGCTGGCAAGGCCAGCATTTATTGCCCATCCCTAATTGCCCTTGAGAACATAAGAACATAACAAATAGGAGCCATTCGGCCCCTCGAACCTGCTCTGCCATTCAATGAGATCATGGCTGATCTTCTGCCTCAACTCCATTCACCGGCCCTATCGCCATATCCCTTGATGCCCTTACTAGTCAGAAATCTATCGACTTCTGTTTTGAATATACCCAATGACTGAGCCTCCACAGCCCTCTGGGGTAGAGAATTCCAAAGATTCACCACCCTCTGTGTGAAGAAATGTCTTCTCATCTCAGTCCTGAATGGCCGACCCTTTATCCTGAGGCTGTGGCCCCTGGTTCTAGACTCCCCAGCCAAGGGAAACATTCACCCAGCATCCACCCTATCAAGCCCTGTAATCATTTTGTATGCTTCAAAGAGATCCCCTCTCATTCTTCTGAATTCAAGAGAATACAGGCCTAGTTTAATCAATCTCTTCTCATACGACAGTCCTGCCATCCCAGGAATCAATCTCGTGAACCTTCGTTGCACTCCCTCTATGGCAAGTATATTCTTCCTTAGGTAAGGAGACCAAAATTGTACACAGTACTCCAGGTGTGGTCTCACCAAGGCCCTATATAATTGGAGTAAGACTTCTTTACTCCTGTACTCAAATCCTCTTGTAATGAAGGCCAGCATACCATTTGCCTTCCTAATGGCTTGCTGCACCTGCACGTTCACTTTCAGTGACTTATGTACAAGGACACCCAGGTCCCTTTGAGCATTTGCATTCCCCAATCTTTCACCATTTAGGAAATACTCTGCCTTTCTGTTTTTTCTACCAAAGTGGATAACTTCACATTTATCCACATTATATTCCATCTGCCATGTTCTCGCCCACTCACTGAGCCTGTCGAGATCCCCTTGAAGCCTCTTCACAACTGACAGTCACCTAGCTTTGTATCATCAGCAAATTTGGAAATGTTACATTAGTCCCCTCATCCAAATCATTGATATAGATTGTGAATAGTTGGGGCCCAAGCACCGATCCTTACGGTACCCCACTAGTCACAGCCTGCCATCCTGAAAAAGACCCGTTTATCCCTACTCTTTGTTTTCAGTCTGTTAACCAATTCTCAGTCCATGCTAGTATAGTGGTTAGCACTGTTGCCTCACAGCACCAGAGACCCGGGTTCGAATCCGGCCTCGGGCGACTGTCTGTGTGGAGTTTGCACATTCTCCCCGTGTTTGCGTGGGTTTCCTCCGGGTGCTCCGGTTTCCTCCCACAGTCCAAAGATGTGCGGGTTAGGTTGATTGGCTATGATAAATTGACCCTTAGTGTTAGGGGGATTAAATACGTGGGGTTACAGGGATAGGGTGGGATATGTGTTGGTGTAGGGGTTACGGGGATCGGGTGGGATATGTGTCGGTGCAGGCTCGATGGGCCGAAATGGCCTCTATCTGCACTGTGGGGTTTCTGTGATTTCTGTGATTTCTGTGATTATCCCCAATTCCATGTGCCCTAATTTTGTTCACCAACCTCTTGTGTGGGACCTTATCGAAGGCCTTCTGAAAATCCAAATACACCACATCTACCGGTTCCCCTTTGTCTAACGCTTAGACCAAGTGCCTAGTTGTTTTCTTAAGTCACTGACCATGGAGCCTGATCCCATTCTCGACTTCCCCTGGACTCACCGGGTTACAGTCAGTGCAGAAGGCCCTGGCTGGATTCTGGCCCCCATCAGCTCTTTTCCATCGCGAGGCTAGTGATGGTGGGAGTCGGTGAGCCAACCTCCACGTCTCTGCTCATTGTTCCTCACTCGAGGGCAGTGCCAACAGGCAGTTTAATCAGAACTGCTCGCTCGCACTGCTTTCTAAAACACAAACCCTCCCGACAGTGCGGGGCACAATGCAGGGAACAGATACGAACACACATGGGCGTGGGTGCAGACATGTGTGTGCACACAGTACACACGCAGTCCTACATACACACGTACACATGTAGACACACGCACAGAAATGTACACACAAACACACACTTGTACACACATACACACACACAGTTCTGCTTACATGCACACGCCTACACACACATATGTACAAATACACATATACATGTACAAACAGAGAGATTTGGGTGTCCTCGTACAGGAAACACACAGAGTTAGCATGCAGGTACAGCAAGCAATTAGGAAGGCAAATTGCATGTTGGCCTTTATTGCAGGGGGTTAGAGTACGAGAGTAAGGAAGTCTTACTACAATTGTACAGGGCCTTGGTGAGACCACACCTGGAGTACTGTGCACAGTTTTGGTCTCCTTATCTGAGGAAGGACATACATGCCTTAGAGACGGTGCAACGAAGGTTCACTAGATTGATTCCTGGGATGTGAGAGTTGTCCTATGAGGAGAGATGGAGTAGATCGGGCCGATACTCTCTGGAGTTTAGAAGAATGAGAGGTGATCTCACTGAAACATGTAAGATTCTGAGGGGGATTGACAGGTTAGATGCTGAGAGGGTTGCTTCCCCTGGCTGGAGAGTCTCTAACTAGGGGGCATAGTCTCAGGATAAGGGGTCGGCCATTCAAGACTGAGATGAGGAGGAATTTCTTCACTCAGAGGGTTGTGAATCTTTGGAATTCTGTACCCCAGAGGGCTGTGGATGTTGAATCATTGAGTAGACTCTAGGCTGAGATAGACATATTTTTGGACTCTAGGGGAATCAAGGAATATGGGGATTGGGCGGGAAAGTGGAGTTGTGGGCGAAGATGGAGCAGGCTCGAGGGACCATATAGCCTACTCCTGCTCCTAATTCTTATGTTCTTATAGACACGTATGTACGCACACATGTACACACTCCTACAAACACACACACGTGACCACAACACCCTCAACCTAAGAATTATTTTTTTGTTACCCAGTTGCCTCAACAGTTCTTCAATTCTAAATAAGTATTCCGGTACACAGAAGGGAATAATATATTCCCTATAAAAATCCTTCCAAGAACTATGAGTCAATCAGTACTGGCTCGGTGCCTGTGAATAGTAATTTAATTACATTAGCTGCTGCTTTGCTCCGAGCTCAAATTGTGCCTTTATTCGACCAGAAAACTGCAGTATTTTCCCAGCACATCAGGACCAAGTGTACCTACAGCAAAACCCTTCCTGGAAACAGGGAGAGGAGTCTATGCCCTGATGAAACGAAACTGCACAGGATGTGTTTAGTAATCAGCCCAAAGTCGGGTATGTTAGCAGGGTCCTTGCACAGCCAGAAGGTTGTGTGTTTGAGCTGCACAAAACCTGGCCTGAGGCTTCAGTGCAGCAATGAGGAAGTGCTGTGTTGGGAGGTTATTATGTTTCAACTTAGCTCTAGTTATTTCCTTAGCCTCAACACCACCGGGTCTCTCCTGTAAGCGGGCCCTGCCCTCCCTATGATCTGGAGAGTACCTTTGCTGTCCAAATCTAGATCTGCGATAGCAGGACCCAGGGATGTAACAGTAAGATCTCTCGTTGTGTGCACTGGATTCCGTGACCCCTGTCTCTTGACTTTCACAAGGCAGACAGATAAGCTCCCTAGTGGGGCATGGCCAATTGTAAACTGACAAACGGGTTTATTTTACACAAATTAGATGACTGAATACAGTTTTCCTATCAGTCCTCGTAACACCAAAAATAATAAATGATGCTTCACTTTACAAGTCAATATTCACTAAACCGACTGGCAATAATTTTAAGAAAAAGACGTCCAAAAATTCAATGTCACTATGCCCATTATACAGGCATACCCCCGCTCTAAATATTACTCAGTGAACCCCCTCTAAATGTTACCCAGTGACCCCCGCTCTAATTATTACCCAGTGACCCCCGCTCTAATTATTACCCAGTGACCCCTGCTCTAATTATTACCCAGTGACCCCTGCTCTAATTATTACCCAGTGACCCCCGCTCTAATTATTACCCAGAGACCCCCGCTCTAATTATTACCCAGTGACCCCCGCTCTAATTATTACCCAGTGACCCCCGCCCTAATTATTACTCAGTGACCCCCGCTCTAAATGATACTCAGTGACCCCCACTCTAATTATTACCCAGTGACCCCTGCTCTAAATGTTACTCAGTGACCCCCGCCCTAATTATTACCCAGTGACCCCCGCCCTAATTGTTACCCAGTGACCCCCGCTCTAAATGTTACCCAGTGACCCCCGCTCTAATTATTACCCAGTGACCCCCGCCCTAATTATTACCCAGTGAACCCCGCTCTAAATGTTACCCAGTGACCCCTGCTCTAATTATTACCCAGTGACCCCACCCTAATTATTACACAGTGACCCCCGCTCTAAATATTACCCAGTGACACCTGCTCTAATGATTACCCAGTGACCCCCGCTCTAATTATTACCCAGTGACCCCCGCTCTAATTATTACCCAGTGACCCCCGCTCTAATTATTACCCAGTGACCCTCGCTCTAATTATTACCCAGTGACCCCCGCTCTAATTATTACCCAGTGACCCCTGCTCTAAATATTACCCAGTGACCCCTGCTCTAATTATTACCCAGTGACCCCTGCTCTAATTATTACCGTGACCCCCGCTCTAATTATTACCCAGTGACCCTCGCTCTATTACCCAGTGACCCCCGCTCTAATTATTACCCAGTGACCCCCGCTCTAATTATTACCCAGTGACCCTCGCTCTAAATATTACCCAGTGACCCCCTGCCCTAATTATTACGCAGTGACCCTCACTCTAAATATTACGCAGTGACCCAGTGTAGATTGGACCTATACTCTCTGGAGTTTAGAAGAATGAGAGGTGATCTCATTGAAACTTAGAAGATTCTGAAGGGGATTGACAGGGTAGATGCTGAGAGGTTGTTTCCCCCTGACTGGAGTTTCTAGAACTAGGGGGCATAGTCTCAGGATAAGGGGTCGGCCATTTAGGGCTGAGATGAGGAGAAATTTCTTCACTCAGAGGGTTGTGAATCTTTGGAATTCTCTGCCCCAGAGGGCTGTGGATGCTGAGTCTTTGAGTATATTCAAGGCTGAGATCGATAGATTTTTGGACTCTAGGGGAATCAAGGGATATGGGGATCGGGCGGGAAAGTGGAGTTGAGGTCGAAGATCAGCCATGATCTCATTGAATGGTGGAGCAGGCTCGAGGGGCCGTGTGGCCGACTCCTGCTCTTAATTCTTATGATCTATGACCCCTGCCCGAATGATTACACAGGGACCTCTGCTCTAATTATTAACAGTGACCCCTACTCGGTGACCAGATGACTGTAAAGTGTATGTATGCACACGATGTTATGGTCAGTACAGGATTGGGATTGGCGGCGATGCCTCCATGGTTGAATATCCTGCCAAGAATCACTCTCTAGGCACACACCCGCGTGAGGTGCCAGAAGGCGGACGCATGGGATTGTCTCCCAGAAATAGTTAGCGCCTTCAGGAAATGAGGGGAGGAAATTGGAAAACATAGCGGAGCGGGCACCGCAACCTCTGACCCTGCGCGAAAATTGCACTCATTTTCCTTTGAGTTGACAGAGGCTCTCCACCATGTCCCGCTCCAGAGACTTGAGCACAAAAAGCTAGGCTGACACTGACAGTGCAATACTGAGGGAGTGCCGCACTGTCGGAGGTGCCGTCTTTTGGATGAGACGTTAAACCGAGGCCCCGTCTGCTCTCGCAGGTGGATGTAAAAGATCCCATGGCACTATTTCAAAGAAGAGCAGGGGGGAGTTCTCCCCGGTGTCCTGGCCAATAGTTATCCCTCAATCAACATCACTAAAAAAACAGATGATCTGGTCATTATCACATTGCTGTTTGTGGGAGCTTGCTGTGCGCAAATTGGCTGCCGCGTTTCCTACTTTACAACAGTGACTCCACTTCAAAAGTACTTCATTGGCTGTAAAGCGCTTTGGGACGTCCAGTGGTCGTGAAAGGCGCTATAGAAATGCAAGTCTTTCATTCTTTTCCAAAACATTAACCTGTTCCTTTTCCGCCCAGATCAAACTAGTCCTGACTTTCATGACAAATACGGAAATGCTATCCTTGTGGGAGCAATAGCGTTCTGCGTCCCGACCTCGAGTTGCGTTTGTGGACAGACTGGGCTGGAACTCTGCTCCTATCGGAACGATTCGCCCTCAGGAATGGAGGGAGCCTTAGACGAATGGGCCGAGTACCTGCAAGACATGCAACGGGCTGAATTGCAAATTTCCTTCGAGCCTCTTGTCTTCTGCTGTGCTGATTACTTCTGTGACATAATAAAACTCACTACGCACTTGGTTTGAGTATAAAGCAAGGCTTTAATCAACTTGTTTCAGAACATGGAGGTCTAGTTGTACTTCACTAGTTCCTTGTCTTACAAAATGTCCCTGGTAAGCTGGGGCCGACGCCCGAGTATTTATACTCCTTGGACGGCGCCACCAGCTGGTCATCCAGTGTTATTTCACGAGTAGTTTCTTGATGAATGATGAGATTTATAACACTCTGAATATTTGGTCTCATCGTTAATCAAACAGGCCCAGCTGGACCACACTACCACTCTCTCTCAGATATTTGGAGGGGAGTTTATTTGTAGTATTTTCTCGGTCTAGCTATTGCTGGATGTGATTCTCTGATGAAGCACAGAAAACCTGGAGTACCGTGTTCAGCTCTGGGCACCACACATTAGGAAGGATATATTGGCCTTGGAGGGAGTGCAGCGTAGGTTTACCAGAATGATACCCGGACTCCAAGGGTTAAATTACGAGGAGAGATTAAACAAATTAGGGTTGTATTCCCTGGAATTTAGAAGGTTAAGGGGTGATCTGATCGAAGTTTTCAAGATATTTCCATGGATTGGAGATTCTAGGACTAGGGGGCATAGTCTAAAAATTAGAGCCAGACCTTTCAGGGGTGAAATTAGGAAACACTTCTACACACAGAGGGTGGTAGAAGTTTGGAACTCTCTTCCGCAAACAGCAATTGATGCTGGGTCAATTGTTAGTTTTAAATCTGAGATTGATATTAACCAAAGGTATTAAGGGATATGAGCCAAAGGCGGGTATATGGAGTTAGGTCACAGATCAGCCATGATCTCATCGAATGGTGGAACAGGCTCGAGGGGCCGAATGGCCTCCTCCTCCTCCTCCTGTTGCTACGTTCCAGAAACTGAATGGAAATGACGGTGTTGCCGAGCCTCGGTTAATAATGGGCTCGGGCTTTGTCTTCCTGAAGCATTCCAGTCTCCCCTCGGTTTGGGAACAAGTGTTTTTCTGCAGACCAGTAATGAGAGCTCTGGACCCGTGCCAGCCCCCTTATCTGCATGATGTAATATTTATGGCATATTGTACGAGAGCAGTCTGTGCCACACACTCGGCTTCCAAGCATGTCAGGGATGCGATTTGTTTGTGGTTAAACTCCTCTGGAAACCAAAAGGATGAGAGGGGTCGAGGCGGGCTGGGTGGGAGGGGGAAGGGTGGTTGGATCTGGCCGTCAAGAGGGAGAGTAGACCGGTTTAGGCTGGTTGCGCTCGGCCCTTAAGCCGCTCCTTAAATAATGATTGCTAAAGAGGAGCCCGCGGCCTCCCCGAGAGTAACGAGTGTTTCTGGGAACATCAGGGTCACTGAGTGCTCTGCACGTTCGGGTGATGGAGGATTACATAATCAGGCGTCTAATTGGAACATCAGCATGTAACAGCAAGGGCTGGTTTGGATAGAAAGACAATGGTGCTTGTGCGAAGACTGTTCTTAAAGGGCCACACCTATTCCCACCGCCACCCCCCCTCCACAATCCTGACTTTTAAAGGGGCAGCGTCTCGTTGCATCGTGGGAAGTTCCGGAAGGTTTGCTCTGGAAAAACTCGTTCCAAACGGAGCTCTGCAGTTGGTGCATAACCTCTCTTCAAAATAAACCAGTCCGAAGCTGGCTTAGATCCCGGATGCTGACTCACCCGATCTCCAATGGGATACGGTAGCATATGTTACTGGACCAGCAACTCAGGGGCCTGGTACTAATGAGCCGGGGACGTGAGTTCAAATCCCACCACGGCAGCTGCGGAATTTCAATTCAGTTCATTAAATAAATCTGGAATTAAAAAGCCAGGTCGTGATTGTTGCCAAAACCTATTTGGTTCATTCATGCCCTTTAGGGAAGGAAATCTGCCGTCCTTGCCAGGTCTGGCCTATATGTGGTCGACTCTGAAATGGCCCAGCCAAGCCACCCAGTTGTATTTTCAAGAATAGCGGCTTACCACTGTTTGTGTATGTACCTTTAAGGGAATAACTGGTCTTAGACTGCAGTACCGGCAGTGACCACCCCTGTATAAAAGGCCCTAGCAGGCTTCTGTAGTTTCAGTTTCAAGCTGCCTCTTGTTCAGTAAAATACCTGTTAAACTGTTCTCCCGAAGTCCGTGTATTATTGAGGCGCGGACTTTACAGTGGCGACGAGTAAGTTCGAACTCACCTGCAGTGTGGCATCATCTCACGGGGATCTCGCCTGAAAGGAAGGTCCTGGAAGGTCGTAGTCTGAGCAACGGGCGTCGACCGAGGGCAACCGGCCAAAGAATCCATCGGTGTTTGGAGAATTGCGGGAGAGACTGTGATCCCAGCGAATCGTGCTGGTAGCAGGTAGCGCGCTGACCCTTCCGGACTGCGGCGGGCTCAAGCTTGATCGAGCGGCTCTACAAATCGGGCCGCGCAGCGTCGCCGGGAAAAGAAAACAAGAGAGAGAGGGTGGAGCACACAGGGCGCGGTCGCTGCTCGAGAACAGGACAGCGGAGAGAAACTAAACGGGGGGAAGGAAAGCAAGACGCGCCGAAGCTGCGGGTCGCCGCCATTACCCTGTAGAACGCTAGGAGCAGCGTGGCAGTAAGGGGAAGAAGCAAAAGCGCGGGAGGCGCCATTTTATCCCGTTGGGGAAGAAGCAAAAGCACGGGAGGCGCCATTTTATTCCATTGGGGAAGAAGAAAAAGCGCGGGAGGCGCCATTTTAAATCGCCCAAGATGCCGAAAAGTGGCAGTAACACTGCTTTCGACAACGAGGTAGAAGACTGGACCACATATGTGGAAAGAATTGAAGTGTACTGCAAGGCAAATGATGTGGCTGATGGAAAGAAGGCGTCGGTATTATTAAATCTGATGGGTGCGAGTACGTACGGCCTATTGCGGAATTTAATTACCCCAGCTAAACCAATGGAGAAAAGTTTTGAGGAGATTGTTCATATCTTACAGGAACACCTAAGCCCTACACCACTGCTGATAGCAGAAAGATTCAAGTTCCATAAAAGAAACCAGCACAAAGATGAGAGCAATGCTGACTATCTTATGGAACTACGCAAGTTATCGAAGCACTGCCAGTTCGGAGCAGGACTGGCAGACACCTTATGGGATAAGTTTGTCTGCGGGCTCCAGAGTGAAGGAACCCAGAAACGACTACTTTCAAAAAAGGACCTGACGCTAGAACAGGCTTTCAGCGTGGCAGTATCCTACGAAGCAGCAGCACGGGGAGCTGCGGAAATACAACAGAAACCACAAGAATACAGCGCTAACGAAATGGCGTATGGAGCCGAAAAGTGCTATCGCTGCGGCAGAACAACCCATGAGCAGAAGGACTGCTGGTTTAAAGACAAAATATGCAGGCAATGTGGGAAAATTGGACATATAGTAAGAGTCTGCAGGTCGGGAAAGAAGACCAACACGACAAGAACTACTAAGGAACAGTACAGGGAAGTAAAGAAACTGACAGATAGTAGTTCAGAAGATCAGGAGAGTGATAAGGACTCCGGGAGCAGGCGACTAAGTTGCTTAAAGTTACACAACGTGATCGCAAAAGAAGATCACCGAACCATTTGGGTCACCCTCAGGATAGCAGGGTCCCCAGTGAAGATGGAATTGGACACAGGATCAGCCCTAACTGTCATGAACCAACGAGACTATGAGCAGCTATTCTCACACATACCCTTAAAGGACACGTCCATTGTATTGAAGATATACACGGGGCAAAAGGTCTACCCCAGAGGAAAAATAAGGGTGCCAGTTGAATATAATGGAAAGGAAACACAGAAACTATACATGTATATACTACGAGATGGAGGACCACCATTATTGGGACGTGAATGGATCCGAAGACTACAATTGGATTGGCATTCCATTCTGGCACTAACTGTGACTGACAAAAAAGATGATGACGTCGCACCTGGACGTCTGTCACAAATTCTATCTGACGCGGAAGAGGTGTTCCAACAAGGACTTGGGACTCTAAAAGGAGTAAAGGCAACCATAAAGATTGAGGATAACACAACCCCACAATTTTTCAAGGCCAGACCAGTGCCATACGCAATACGCCCTGCTGTGGAAGCTGAACTGGAGAGTCTGGAGCGTTCGGGGGTGCTGTCTAAGGTGGACTGGAGCGAGTGGGCCACACCCATCGTTCCTGTAATGAAGAAAGCATTGAGCAGCATGCCTGGGGAGCCAAGGAAGGTTCGCATCTGTGGGGACTTCAAGGTGACTGTGAACCCAGTCCTGCGCACAGTACAGTATCCGCTTCCGCGGATAGAAGATATTTTCGCCTCACTATCTGGAGGGAAACGTTTTACAAAGATTGACCTGGCTCAAGCGTATCTACAAATGGAGGTGGAAGAAGCATCTAGGAAATACCTCACGATAAACACTCACAAAGGCCTTTACCAGTACAATCGACTGGTATTTGGGGTAGCATCGGCCCCGGCTATGTGGCAGAGGGCAATGGAACAAGTCCTACAAGGGATCCCGGGGACCCAGTGTTATTTGGACGACATCCTGGTTACGGGCGAAAATGACAATGAACACCTTGCCAACCTGGAACAGGCGCTCACGAGATTGCAGGAATATGGGCTACGAGCCAACTGTCCCAAATGCGAGTTCTTCAGGAGACAAATCTCGTATTGTGGCCACATGATTGATGAGGAAGGGTTGCATAAGTCGCCGGACAAGATTGAGGCTGTAGTCAAGGCTCCAGCACCAGAAAATGTGTCGCAACTGAGATCGTTCCTCGGGTTGGTGAACTACTACCATAAGTTCTTGCCGAATTTATCTACAATTCTGCACCCACTGAACGCCCTCCTTCAAACTGGTGTAACATGGAAATGGAGTGATGAGTGTAAGCGTGCCTTTCAGGAATGTAAATGCCAAATCACTTCAAAAGAAGTATTGGCCCACTACAACCCAACACTACCGATTCGGTTGGCATGTGACGCGTCACCTTACGGCATTGGAGCGGTGCTGTCACACAAATTCCGTGATGGTTCAGAGAGGCCAATAGCCTTTGCATCGCGCTCGCTAACCTCAGCCGAGCGTAACTACGCCCAGATTGACAGGGAGGCCCTCAGCCTGGTGTGGGGGGTGAAGAGGTTCAATCACTATCTGCACGGGCAGAAATTCACCCTACTGACTGATCATCAGCCCCTGGTCTCCATTTTTAACCCAAAGAAGGGCGTTCCGGTGATGACGGCACAACGGCTGCAAAGATGGTCACTTTTTCTAGGGGCACATCAGTATGACATAGAGTACAAAGGTACGAAACAACATGGAAACGCTGATGGGCTGTCGCGCCTACCGTTGCCTATGGCAGAAGAAGCACCTGCAGTGGACCCTGTGGAGATATTCCATGCGACCATAGTCGAATGTTTGCCTGTTACAAACACAAGTATTGAGAAGGAAACCCGAAATGACCCGACACTCTCTCGGGTTTATGATTTGACGGTGAAGGGATGGCCAGCATATGGCGACTCACTGTTGCCAGCATTCTCGCCAAGGAGGGAACAGCTGTCAGTGTGCCGGGGAACCTTGTTGTGTGGATCCTGAGTGGTAATTCCACCCAAGTTGAGAGATAGAGTGCTCAATGAGCTTCACGAGGGTCATCTGGGAGGGGTAAAAATGAAGAGCCTAGCCAGGGCGTTTGTGTGGTGGCCGGGAATCGATAAAGAAATCGAGGATATGACCAAGAGATGCACAGGATGCCAGAAGGTCCAAAACACTCCACCACAGGCCCCGCTACATCCATGGGAGTGGCCCTCATCTCCATGGCAACGGGTATGATGTGCCATCAATAACTCAAAGACAAGAAGTTAAAGGATTCAACTGAAGGCTTTTAATCGCTAAGAACATTGCACGTCATTCCACATCGGATTCGTCTGGCAGAATGACTCATACAGCTCTTGAGACCTTTATATGACAAAAGACAGGGGCGGAGCCAATACACACAATAGGGGAAAAGGGGGCGGTACACACAATACAATGCAGGTAAAACACAGGGGCTGATGAAGACATATATTTCATCACAGGGTACACATTGATTTCGCTGGCCCATTTATGGACTCAATGTTTCTAATCGCTGTGGACACCCATTCAAAATGGCCAGAGGTCATTAAAATGTCCTCCACCACCACAGAGAAAACTATTGCAGTCCTAAGGACCATCTTCGCCAGGAATGGGTTGCCAGAACAGATCTGTTCCGACAATGGCCCACAGTTTGTGTCTGAGGATTTCCGGAGGTTCCTGAAGAATAATGGGGTGAAACATTACACATCTGCCCCATATCATCCAGCCACAAATGGATTGGCTGAGAGGTTTGTTCAGACCTTTAAAAAGGCCATAAAGGCAATGTATAATGACGACAAAGCACTGCAACACAAGGTGGATAACTTCCTGTTTGCTTACCGGAATGCGACACATGCAGTAACCAACCAAACTCCAGCTGTACTGTTTTTTAACCAGAGACTAAGATGTCGCTTGGATTTGCTCAAACCAAACATAAGACGAGATGTTGAGGATAAGCAGTTCCAGCACATAAATGAGAAGCCAACCAGGAGCTTCAAGATAGGGCAACCAGTCTTGGCCCGCGACTACCGAACAGAAAAATGGCAGCCAGGCACGATATGCACACAGCAGGGACCACTAATGTACACAGTGGACGTTGGAGAGAGCATCGTGAGACGCCATGCTGACCAGATTCTAGAGTCACAGGAACAAGCCAAACCTGTACCACAAGCATGTGCACCTGGTAATGAGCCTGAAGTACAGATTGCATCTACCTCAGAAGCAGGGGTATATTGGAAGCTGACGAACCAACCAATGACAATGAGCCAGAATTGACTCCACTGCCAGAACAGGATACTCGAGAAAGGCGCTATCCAGTCAGGATCAGGAAGCCTCCTCAAAGACTGAACTTATAAATGACTATTTCAGTTGATGTATATATTACTGAGAAAATTGTAATTAGTTATTATTTAGTTGTTAAATGAATGTTATGTACTGTTTATCTAAAAGGGGAGGAATTGTTGTGTATGTACCTTTAAGGGAATAACTGGTCTTAGACTGCAGTACCGGTAGTGACCACCCCTGTATAAAAGGCCCTAGCAGGCTTCTGTAGTTTCAGTTTCAAGCTGCCTCTTGTTCAGTAAAGTACCTGTTAAACTGTTCTCCCGAAGTCCGTGTGTTATTGAGGCGCGGACTTTACAACCACCACCTTCTCGAGGGCAATTAGGGATGGGCAATAAATGCTGGCCTTGCTGGTGACGCCCACATCCCGTGAATGAATAATAAGAAAATGTCCGGGCTGCACGATGATTAGTCTCAGGGACTCCTGGGCCAAGGGGAGGAGGAATCAGCCAATGCTCCTGCTCCTCAGCGCTAGTCCGCCACCTCCTGCTAGAGTGTGTATGGATGGCAGATGAGGACAACATTCGAAAGAAAGAACTTGCATTTCTATAGCGCCTATCACGACCTCAGGACGTCCCAAAGCACTTTACAGCCAATGAAGTACTTTTTGAAGTGTGGTTGTTGTAATGTAGGAAACGCGACAGCCAATTTGCGCACAGCAAGCTCCCACAAACAGCAATGAGATAAATGACCAGATAATCTTGTTGGTGTTGGTTCAGGGATGAATACTGGGCAGGACAATCAGGGGAACGCACCTGCTCTTTTTCAAAATAGTGGCCGTGGGATCTTTTATGTCCACCTGAGAGAGCAGACGGTGCCTCGATTTAACGTCTCATCCGAGAGGCAGCACCTCCGACAGTGCGGCACTCCCTCAGCACTGCACTGGGAGTGTCAGCCTAGATTTTTGTGCTCAAGTCCCTGGAGTGGGACTTGAACCCACAGCCTTCTGACTCTGAGGCGAGAGAGTGCTGGCACCTTAGGATGGTCCTGCAATGCCCTTTAAGGCCAAATAGCTGGCCATTCATTTCCTAGGCGCGCAAATGAACAAGATACAACAACAACTTGCATTTACATAACGCCTTTATTGTAGTAACCATCCCAAGGAGCTGCACTGGAGCATTATCAGACAAAATTTGACACCGAGCCACATAAGAACCCACATATCCATATTAGGACAGGAGACCAAATGCTTGGTCAAAGAGGTAGGTTTGAAGGAGCGTCTTAAAGGAGGAGAGAGAGGGAGCGAGGCGGAGAGGTTTAGGGAGGGATTTCCAGAACTTAGGGCCTAGACGGCTGAAGGCTCGGCCGCCAATGGTGGAGCGATGGAAATCGAGCCAATATACAGGACGAGGAAAGCAACGAACTGAATGAGGGAGATGCTAGGCCCCTCGCAGCCATTTCCAGGTGATGGCACACCTTGCCAACCTTTCAACACAACGTCAGAATCCTTGGGAGGGGGAGGGCTGACTCCGCAGGGCAGTCTCTGCTCGCGCTCCACTCCACTCGTGGGTACGGGCTGCACCCGCGTTAGATACAACGCCCATCCAACCTGGAAGTCCGACCAAGAAACGCACGGTGGTGCACAGCTCCACCGGCTGTGTTATGTCCGACCCACGGGGAACCTCTGTGTCATCCCTGCTGATACTGTGGTTTGGGGATTTTGTCAGCCATTATGGGCTGCATCTCCATGGCAGCAACCGTGAGCGGGAAAACCTCCGTGATCGTTCAACGGCACTACCGCTTATTTTTGTTATGCGGGCAAAAGGTTTATCACAGGTATCGGAAGGGAGGCAGCGCTGTGATGGTCAGGGACTTGTAGTGGCGGTCAACTCACTGTACACGGTATTTAAAACAGTCCTAGCACAACCAAAACCCACATTTTTCTTCATTCTCGGGATGTGGGCATCGCTGACAAGGCCGGCATTTAGTATCCATCCTTAATTACTCTTCAGAAGGTGGTGGCGAGCCGCCTACTTGAACCGCTGCAGTCCGTGTGGTGAAGGTGCTCCCACAGTGCTGTGAGGGAGGGAGTTCCAGGATTTTGACCCAGCGACAATGAAGGAACGGCCGATATATTTCCAAGTCAGGACGGTGTGTGACTTGGAGGGGAACTTGGAGGTGGTGGTGTTCCCATGCGCCTGCTGTCCTTGTCCTTCTAGGTGGAAGAGGTCGCGGGTTTGGGAGGTGCTGCCGAAGAAGCCTTGGTGAGTTGCTGCAGTGCATCTTGTAGATGGCACACACGGCAGCCACGGTACGCCAGTGGTGGAGGGAGTGAATGTTTAAGCTGGCGGATGGGGTGCCAATCAAGCGGGCTGCTTTGTCCTGGATGGTGTCGAGCTTCTTGAGTGTTGTTGGAGCTGCACTCATCCAGGCAAGTGGAGAGTATTCCATCACACTCCTTACTTGTGCCTTGTAGATGGTGGAAAGGCTTTGGGGAGTCAGGAGGTGAGACACTCGCCACAGAATACACAGCCTCTGACCTGCTCTTGTTGCCACAGTATTTATGTGGCTCGTCCAGTTAACTTTCTGGTCAATGGTGACCCCCAGAATGTTGATGGTGGAGGATTCGGCGATGGTAATGCCGTTGAATGTCAGGGAGCGGTGGTTAGACTCTCGCTTGTTGGAGATAGTCATTGCCTGGCGCGAATGTTACCTGCCACTTATCAGCCCAAGCTTGAACGTCTTGTTGCATGCGGGCATGGGTTGTGAATGGCACTGAACACCGTGCAGTCATCAGCGAACATCCCCATTTCTGACCTTATATTGGAGGGAAGGTCATTGATGAAGCAGCTGAAGATGGTTGGGCCTAGGACACTGCCCTGAGGAACTCCTGCAGCGATGGCCTGGGGCTGTGATGATTGACCTTCAACCACCACAACCATCTTCCTTTGCGCGAGGTATGACTCCAGCCAGAAACATATAAAATTCTTACAGGGCTTGACAGGGTGGATGCAGGGAGGATGTTTCCCCTGGCTGGGGAATCTAGAACCAGGGGCCACAGTCTCAGAATAAGGGGTCGGCCATTTAGGGCTGAGATGAGGAGAAATTTCTTCACTCAGAGGGTTGTGAATCTTTGGAATTCTCTACCCCAGAGGGCCGTGGAGGCTCAGTCGTTGAGTATATTCAAGACAGAGATCAATAGATTTTTGGATACGAAGTGAATCAAGGGATATGGAGATAGTGCGGGAAAGGTGGAGTTGAGGCAGAAGATCAGCCATGATCTTATTGAATGGCGGAACAGGCTCGAGGGGCCGAATGGCCGACTCCTGCTCCTATTTCTTATGTTCTTATGGTCTTCTTGAACCGCTGCAGTCCGTGTGGTGAAGGTACACATGTTAGGGAGGGAGTTCCAGGATTTTGACCCAGCGACGATGAAGGATCGGTGATATATTTCCAAGTCGGGATGGTGTGTGACCTGAAGGGGGACTTGGAGGCGGTGATGTTCCCAGGCGCCTGCTGCCCTTGTCCTTCTCAGATAACATCTGACTCCATGTCAGTCCTTCCCAGTATCTCCACCCTAAACCATACAAATCACCGGTGAGGATTCTACGTTACCTGTGCCCACTCCTGCTATTGCAAGGCAATGGTGCAGTGAAGATTTGAAAACCCAACCCATCTGGAGACCAGGTGTATACCAATCTCAGGCCATTGCCAAGAGTGAGAATCCAGTAACACAATGATATGTTGGTCGGGCGAGATGAAGTAAGGTGGGAGGAGGCTCGTGTGGAGCATAAACACCGGCACGGACCAGTGGGGCCGAATGGCCTGTTTCTGTGCTGTAAATTCTACGTAACTGACAAGGTGACCAGCGAACCCCTCGAAAGAGTGAGACACAAAGTAAATGTTGTATTTTAAACTAAAGAAGGCCAAGCCTCAGAGAACCAGTAATGATGACCTTTGACCCATTGGAGGCCTTTGAACCATTGGAAAACTTTGACCCATTGGCGGTCTCTGTTATCACTTTGTAGTGTCAGCCGTGACTCAGTGGGCAGCACTCTCTCTCTCTCTCGCCTCTGAGTCAGACGGCTGTGGGTTCAAGTCCCACTCCAGGGACTCGAGCACATAAAGCTAGGCTGACACTCCCAGTGCAGTGCTGAAGGAGTGCTGCACTGTCGGAGGTGCCGTCTATCGGATGAGACGTTAAACCGAGGCCCCGTCTGCCCTCTCAGGTAGATGTAAAAGATCCCACGGCACTATTTCGAAGAAGAGCAGGGGAGTTCTCCCCGGTGTCCTGGCCCAATATTTATCCCTCAATCAACATCTGGTCATTATCACATTGCTGTTTGTGGGAGCTTGCTGTGCGCAAATTGGCTTCTGCGTTTCCTACATTACAACAGTGACTCCACTCCAAAAAGTACTTCACTGGCTGTAAAGCGCTTTGGGATGTCCCATGGTCATGAAAGGCGCTATAGAAATGCAAGTCTCTCTTTGTTGTCACGGCTGGGTAACCATGACTTGGACTAACAGTGCCACCCCCAGGCACTCAGTGGTACTGTAATAATCTCCAAGACAGTCACATGAGGAATGAAGAAATGACCCTCGAGACAGTGTAAGATTTACCCTCTCATGGACTCCGCCACATCCATTTAATGTCCTGAAGCAATGCTCTGTATGAACACTCCCTGAAGTTAATGAAGCAAAACTGCGGAATATTCTCACACTTGCCCTCCACGGACAAAGTCCCCCTATCAGCTCCAGCAGTTATTTTTATTTGTTCATGGGATGTGGGCAAGGCCAGCATTTATTGCCCATCCCTAGTTGCCCTCGAGAAGGTGGCGGTGAGCCGCCTTCTTGAACCGCTGCAGTCCGTGTGGTGAAGGTGCTCCCACAGTGCTGTTAGGGAGGGAGTTCCAGGATTTTGACCCAGCGACGATGAAGGATCGGCCGATATATTTCCAAGTCAGGATGGTGTGTGACTTGGAGGGGAACTTGGAGGTGATGGTGTTCCCATGCACCTGCTGCCCTTGTCCTTCTAGGTGGAAGAGGTCATGGGTTTGGGAGGTGCTGCCGAAGAAGCCTTGGCGGGTTGCTGCAGTGCATCTTGTAGATGGTACACACTGCAGCCATGGTACGCCGGTGGTGGAGGGAGTGAATGTTTAAGGTGGTGGATGGGGTGCCAATCAAGCGGGCTGCTTTGCCCTGGATGGTGTCGAGCTTCTTGAGTGTTGTTGGAGCTGCACTCATCCAGGCAAGTGGAGAGTATTCCATCACACTCCTGACTTGTGCCTTGTAGATGGTGGAAAGGCTTTGGGGAGTTAGAAGGTGAGACACTCACCGCAGAATACCCAGCCTCTGACCTGCTCTTGTTGTCACAGTATTTATGTGGCCAGTCCAGTTAAGTTTTTGGTCAATGGTGACCCCCCAGGATGTTGACAGATGGTGAGGGGGCAGTAACACTGGGCAGTACTGGCGCTGTTCCCAGAGAGGGCAGTAACACTGGGCAGTACTGGCACTGTTCCCAGAGAGGGCAGTAACACTGGGCAGTACTGGCGCTGTTCCCAGAGAGGGCAGTAACACTGGGCAGTACTGGCGCTGTTCTCAGAGAGGGCAGTAACACTGGGCAGTACTGGCGCTGTTCCCAGAGAGGGCAGTAACACTGGGCAGTACTGGAGCTGTTCCCAGAGGGGGCAGTAACACCGGGCAGTCCTGGAGCTGTTCCCAGAGGGGGCAGTAACACCGGGCAGTACTGGCGCTGTTCCCAGAGGGGGCAGTAACACCGGGCAGTACTGGAGCTGTTCCCAGAGGGGGCAGTAACACCGGGCAGTCCTGGAGCTGTTCCCAGAGGGGGCAGTAACACCGGGCAGTCCTGGAGTTGTTCCCAGAGGGGGCAGTAACACCAGGCAGTACTGGAGCTGTTCCCAGAGGGGGCAGTAACACCGGGCAGTCCTGGAGCTGTTCCCAGAGGGGGCAGTAACACCGGGCAGTACTGGAGCTGTTCCCAGAGGGGACAGTAACACCGAGCAGTACTGGCGCTGTTTCCAGAGGGGGCAGTAACACCGGGCAGTATTGGCGCTGTTCCCAGAGGGGGCAGTAACACCGGGCAGTCCTGGAGCTGTTCCCAGAGGGGGCAGTAACACCGGGCAGTATTGGAGCTGTTCCCAGAGGGGGCAGTAACACCGGGCAGTACTGGCACTGTTCCCAGAGGGGGCAGTAACACCGGGCAGTACTGGAGCTGTTCCCAGAGGGGGCAGTAACACCGGGCAGTACTGGCACTGTTCCCAGAGGGGGCAGTAACACCGGGCAGTACTGGAGCTGTTCCCAGAGGGGGCATTAACACCGGGCAGTACTGGCGCTGTTCCCAGAGGGGGCAGTAACACCGGGCAGTACTGGAGCTATTCCCAGAGGGGGCAGTAACACCAGGCAGTACTGGAGCTGTTCCCAAAGGGGGCAGTAACATCGGGCAGTACTGGAGCTGTTCCCAGAGGGGGCAGTAACACCGGGCAGTACTGGTGCTGTTCCCAGAGGGGGCAGTAACACCGGGCAGTACTGGAGCTGTTCCCAGAGGGGGCAGTAACACCGGGCAGTACTGGCGCTGTTCCCAGAGGGGGCAGTAACACCGGGCAGTACTGGAGCTGTTCCCAGAGGGGGCATTAACACCGGGCAGTACTGGCGCTGTTCCCAGAGGGGGCAGTAACACCGGGCAGTACTGGAGCTATTCCCAGAGGGGGCAGTAACACCAGGCAGTACTGGAGCTGTTCCCAGAGGGGGCAGTAACATCGGGCAGTACTGGAGCTGTTCCCAGAGGGGGCATTAACACCGGGCAGTACTGGCGCTGTTCCCAGAGGGGGCAGTAACACTGGGCAGTATTGGAGCTGTTCCCAGAGGGGGCAGTAACACCGGGCAGTATTGGCGCTGTTCCCAGAGGGGGCAGTAACACCGGGCAGTACTGGCACTGTTCCCAGAGGGGGTAGTAACACCGGGCAGTACTGGAGCTGTTCCCAGAGGGGGCAGTAACACCGGGCAGTACTGGCAGTGTTCCCAGAGGTGGCAGTAACACCGGGCAGTACTGGAGCTGTTCCCAGAGGGGGCAGTAACACCGGGCAGTACTGGAGCTGTTCCCAGAGGGGGCAGTAACACCAGGCAGTACTGGAGCTGTTCCCAGAGGGGGCAGTAACACCGGGCAGTACTGGAGCTGTTCCCAGAGGGGGCAGTAACACCGGGCAGTACTGGCAGTGTTCTAAAGGGCAGCAGTCTGTTGGTTCCACGCCTGTTGCACACCTCCTCTCCTGTGCCCACTTTTACACACCGATAGAAAGGAAACATTGAATCTTGTGAAAATGGGGCTCTTTCACCTTCAAAGGAGGGGATGTGAGAGGTGATCTTACTGAGGTTTCGTGACTCGCGCCAAGTCCCGTTTACCCATCACCCCTCTGCTCGATGGCCTACATTGGCTTCCAGTCCAGCAATGCCTGAATTTTAAAATTTTCATCCTCTTGTTCCAATCCCTCCGTGGCCTCGCCCCTCCCTATCTCTGTAACCTCCTCCAGCCCTACAACCCCCCGAGATCTCTGCACTCCTCCAATTCTGCCCTCTTGAACATCCCTGATTTTAATCGCTCCACCATTGCCGGCCGTGCCTTCAGCTGCCTGGGCCCTTAGCGCTGGAATTCCCTCCCTAAACTGCTTTCTCCTCCTTGAAGACTCTCCTTAAAACCTACCTTTTTGACCAAGACCTAATGTCTTTGGCTTGTGGCCAATTTTTGTCTCGTAACATTCCTGTGAAACGCCTTGGGGCGTCTTCCTACATTAAAGGTGCTATATAAATGCAGGTTGACATGAATCTTGTCATTCATGTTGTAAGATTCTCAAAATTAACAGATCTCCCAAAATGAAAGAAAACCCTATTAAAAATGACTTTGGACCCTTGCTAAAAACTTCAGGAGTGATAAAAAGGGCATGTTGGGCCTAACAAGGAGATTCAAGGTCAGAAACAGACTTGGCATTATAAAACGGACATGCTCAGGCATGTTTGGGAAAAGGCTGTTGCAGAAATGGGATCTACCTCTGCAGTAGACAGTTTGAGTATTCGAGATAGTCAAACTGTCTGGGGGAACTGTAAACGTCACTCAGCCCCTATCAAGAAATTTACATGCTAACAATAGACCCACGGAAGAACAGTCTCACAGAACCCATCCAAATCATGCATAAAACAAATCGCTTCGTCAACCTACAAAGAATCTCAGGCCGCACAGGAAACTCAAAACTTGAGGACAATTCACTGCAATCAGATAAGAGCTCAACAGCTCAGGAAAACCATTCCGAAACTACTTCTCACATTTTTAAACGACTTCAACAACTCAGGAAGCCATCTCGAAACCGCTTAAACAATTTACACAACTTAATATTAACGAGCCCACCAAAATCTAAAAATGGACTTGAACTGATTTGGCGCGCAGGTTAGCAGGCCTCGATTAATATAATTGGGGGCCTGTTTTAACAGTTAAAGAGTACAGGAACATCACACAGAGTACAGTACATCTCGCAGGAACCAAGCTCAAGAAGAGCCATCGCTGAGCAACATCAAGGTCGAGGAGCAAGCATCTCGAAGCAGTTCTCTCTCTCTCGAAGAAGAAGAAGTAACACACCATCGGACACCTCGCGGCACCAAGGGCCCCATGAAACAACCAACCGAATATTACCCACAGCCAACCGGGTAATATTGGGCCACCGCGACCAACGAAAAACCAACTTGGAAGAAACCGAAGATCCTCAAGTCTTTTCCACTCTACAAACTATCCTGACTTACCCCGGGTAAGATTTTATCCAAAAAGACTCTAGACCCTATTTCTAGCCAAAGAAAATTGGGTACTCACCTGATAGATCCAATATGCACCCTACCGCATCAGTGGACTCGCAAAGACTGACCAGCTACGCAGGTGAAGTCCTCTACCACGTCCGGGGTACGGCAGGCCCCAAGCAACACATCTAGCGAACCCCGAAATCGTGAACCAGCTCAACTGTCAAGGAGTTGTTTTGGTGAGCATTATCCCTGGTCCTTCAGAGCCTAACTTAGCTAGTAAGGTGGGATTGGGAGGGGTGAGAGATTTGTCTACTGTAATTTTTCCCTCGTGTATGTCGAAGTGTTTCCCCATTTTATTAGAGTGTTATTATTGTGTTGTATTTTCTTTCTCAAATAAAAATCAAAGTTCTTGCATCAAAATTCAGTTTGTCTGCTGTACTTTTATCACAACCCCCAAATAAGTCCAAGGTCTCGAACCAAGGGAGTGGGAACGATTCGAACCGCTCATCAGTCAGAGGTGAAGCTGACCCCACACACCACCCCCTACAATGTGGAAATGACTTATGAAATAATACTGGGCGGCCTGCTGGTGGCGCTGTCCAGGGAGAGTATAAATACTCGGGCACGGGCCCAGCTTGCTCAGGACATTCTTTAACAGGAACTAGTGAAGGACACAACTAGACCTCCATGTTGTAAAACAGTTGATTAAAGCTTTGTTTAACGCTTAGACCGAGTGCCTAGTAGTTTTCTTACATCACAGGTTGTTGGTGTTTATCCAGCTACCTCTTATATTAGATATATAAGTCCTGGGGGAGAAATTCGGTAACTTTTAAAAGTTGAAAAAATTAGCGCCAAACGCTAATGCATGTCAACTTTTTAAAAAATTCGGTTTTGCGGTCCAGGAAGGAAGTGGAGTGCAATCAAACGTTGGAAGGCTCCTTCCCTCCCTTAAAGGGAAGGTCCATCGCTGCAGGCTGTGCGAGGGGCAAAACTTACCTGGTCCCCGACAGCAGCCACAATCCGGCCCGATGCCCTGCAGCAGAGTGCCGGGCTGATCGAGCGCTGGCGAAGACAAAGGAAAAAAAAAGAGGAAGAGCGTTTCAGAATTTTTTCCCACTTACCTCGGCCACCTCGCCTTTAATTATCGCCCCCGAAGTGCCCGGCCGCCGGATGCACGCCTCCTGCGGCTGTCGGTGTCATCACGGTGGCGATGCTGCGGGGGGGCGGAACCGAAGTTCGGGGCCGGGGCGTTACCGGGGCGACACGCACGCCGATGACGTCACGATCTCCGGGCGAAGGCGATCGGGGCGCAACGCCTTACCGCCGCCGCAAACCTCCGGCCGAATATAGCGGGAGGCGATCTTCTCGTCGCGCCCGGTCGGTAAGTGACCGCCCCCCTCGTTAGCGCCCCCCGGAGGCGCTAAGGTGCCCAATCCCTCCCCGCCCTGTGTCTAGACCAGGCACAAACTCCAGACGTCACACGTCGAGCTGTCACATTTTGTCGCAGGTGCAGTCCAATCTTAAAAGAAAAGAGAAAGAAAGCCAGTCATCTCCTGCTGCTTTTTTCTGACCTGGAGCCAGAAATTTATAAGCAGCCGCCCATGTCGCCTGTTCACCTCAGGAGTTTACAGGCTGGTGCCATTACCTGGATTTACCTATTCAGGCCACAGTAATCCCCGTAATACTTGAGCCACGAGCTTAAAGGGACAGGTGAGGTTTGCATCTGAACAATGTGGCCATTGTCCAGACCCCACACTACCCGAGAGCAGTGGCACCCTGAACATGGTAAGATAATGCTGGAGCATTACTTCAGGATTAGCAGAGGCACCGACTAAAACCGGTCAATTTATGATAGATGTCAAGATAAAGTCCACCACACTACAGAAAAGATGTGATTGCACTAGGGAGGGTACAGGGGAGATTTACGAGGATGTTGCCTGGGCTGGGGAACTTTAGCTATGAGGAGAGATTGGATCGGCTGGGGTTGTTTTCTTTGGAACAGAGGAGGCTGAGGGGAGATTTAATTGAGGTGTATAAAATTATGAGGGGCCTAGATAGAGTGGATAGGAAGGACCTATTTCCCTTAGCGGAGGGGTCGATAACCAAGGGGCATAGATTTAAAGTAATTGGTAGAAGAATTAGAGGGGAGTTGAGGAGAAATTCTTTCACCCAGAGGGTGGTGGGGGTCTGGAACTCACTGCCTGAAAGGGTGGGAGAGGCAGAAACCCTCATCACATTTAAAAAGTACTTGAATATGTACTTGAAGTGCCGTAACCTACAGGGCTATGGACCGAGAGCTGGAAAGTGGGATTAGGCTGGAGAGCTCTTTGTCGGCCGGCACGGACAAGATGGGCCGAATGGCCTTCTTCTGTGCCGTAAATTTCTCTGATTCTGTGAAAACTTCTGGGCAGGCGGGACGGGGAAACACTTTAAATTCATTCCACATCCAATTGGTTGACATGATCGGGCAGGGGTGGGGGATGTAATTCTGTTCCGGGATGGGTGAAGCAAGCTGGGCCCAATGGCTCCCATATTTACGTTGGTATCCCTCCTATCATCAGCTGATCAGTCACTGGCTACAAAGCTCAACACCACCATCCGCTGGTGAAGAGGTGACATTACATGGTATATGTAGTGTCCGTGTGTTGATAAAGACACTGAAGACAGGAGTTGGTTCACAGGTGTTTACTAAGCAAAGTCTGGCGGGGGGGTTCTAAAGGATATACACAATACACAGGCTTATATAGCCCGAGTGGCAATTACCGGCATTACGCACACCTGGGGCTCTTAAAGGCACTTACACCACAATTCCTCCCCTTTTAGCTAACCAGTACATCATATTTTAAGTAATTATTAATTACATGTTATATGCAAAATAATATACATTGCTGTAATTAATTAATTATAAGTTAGTCTCTCAGGAGGCTTCCTGACTCGGTCCGGATAACGCCTCAGGGGTGTAGTAGTTTCTGGTGGTGTAGTAGGTTCTTCTGGCAAGGCTGATTCGGCTTGAATGCCAGTGTCGGGTTCATCGGGTTCCAGTATCACCGGATCGGAGGTAGATATGGGTATCTCTACTTCATCGTTAGATGTATAGAGTGGTGGTGTAGGTTGTCCCTTTTCGGATGACTTTATGATTTGGTCAGCATGGCGCCTTATTATGCTTTCTCCGATGTCCACGGTATACATCAGTGGTCCTAGTCGTGTGCAGATAGTTCCAGGCTGCCATTTCTCGGTACGGTAGTCCCGGGCCAAAACTTGTTGACCTATCTGGAAGGCCCTAGTTGGCCTTTCATTCATGCCTTGAAACTGCCGGTTCTCCACGTCCCTTCTGATGTTGGGCTTGACCAAATCCAGCCGGCATCTTAGGTTTCTATTGAAGAACATCATGGCGGGAGTTTGGTTGGTAACCATATGTGTTGCATTCCTGTATGCGAATAAGAAGTTATCCACCTTGTGCTGAAGTTTTATGTCTTCATTACCCATGGCCTTTATGGCCTTCTTGAAGGTCTGGACAAACCTTTCAGCCAATCCATTGGTGGCGGGATGGTATGGGGCAGACGTGTAGAGCTTTACCCCATTGTTTTTTAAGAACTTTCTGAATTCTTCGGACACAAATTGCGGTCCATTATCAGAACATATCTGTTCCGGCAGCCCATTCCTGGCAAATATGGTCCTTAATACTGTGATGGTTTTTTCCGTGGTGGTGGAGGACATCTTTATTACCTCCGGCCACTTGGAGTGTGCATCAACCGCGATTAAGAACATTGAGTCCATAAATGGACCAGCAAAGTCGATGTGCACCCTTTGCCAGGGAGATGAGGGCCACTCCCATGGATGTAGAGGGGCCTGTGGTGGAGCGTTTTGGACCTGCTGGCATCCTAGGCAGCTCTTGGTCATGTCTTCGATGTCTCCATCGATACCTGGCCACCATACAAACGCCCTAGCTAGGTTCTTCATTTTCACTCCACCCAGATGCCCCTCGTGAAGCTCCTTTAGCACTTTATCCTGGAGTTTGGGTGGAATCACCACTCTGGATCCACACATCAAGGTTCCTCGGCACACTGACAGCTGTTCTCTTCTTTGCGAGAATGCTGGCAACAGTGGTTCGCCATGTGCTGGCCATCCCTTCACTGTTAAATCGTAGACCCGTGAGAGAGTCGGGTCATTTCTTGTCTTCCTTTCAATGGCAGAATTTGTCACTGGTAGACATTCCACTATGGTCGAGTGGAACATCTCCACTGGGTCTACTGTAGGTGCCTCTTCTATCGTTGGCAACGGTAGGCGTGATAAACCGTCAGCATTCCCATGCTGTTTTGACCCTTTGTATTCTATGTTGTATTGGTGTGCCCCTAGAAAAAGGGACCACCTCTGTAGCCTTTGTGCTGTCATAATGGGAACACCTTTTTTAGGGTTGAATATGGAGATGAGGGGTTGATGGTCAGTCAACAAGGTAAATTTTTGTCCGTGTAGGTAATGGTTGAATTTCTTCACTCCCCATACCAGGCTGAGTGCTTCCCTGTCTATTTGGGCATAGTTACGCTCAGCTGAGTTTAATGAGCGTGACGCAAAAGCTATCGGCCGTTCCGAGCCATCAGGGAATCTATGGGACAATACTGCTCCTATGCCGTAAGGGGATGCATCGCACGCCAGTCTGATTGGTAGTGATGGGTTGTAATGAGCCAAAACTTCTTCGGATGTGATTAAGTCTTTACATTTTTGGAAGGCACGTTTACAGTCTTCGTTCCAGTTCCAAATCACTCCTGTCTGTAGAAGTTCATTAAGAGGGTGTAGAAGAGTTGATAAGTTCGGTAAAAATTTATGATAGTAATTTATTAATCCCAGGAATGACCTTAATTGTGAAACATTTTCAGGTGCTGGGGCTTTTATAACTGCTTCAATTTTTTCAGGTGACTTATGCAACCCTTCATTATTAATTATGTGGCCACAATATGATATCTGATTTTGGAAAAATTCGCACTTGGGGCGATTTGCTCGTAGGCCCCGTTCTTTCAGCCGAGTGAGCACCTGCTCCAAATTGGCAAGGTGCTCGTTGTCGTTTTCTCCTGTTATAAGGATGTGGTCTAGGTAGCATTGAGTTCCCGGAATCCCTTGCAGGACTTGCTCCATAGCTCTTTGCCAGATAGCTGGAGCTGATGCTACTCCAAAAACCAGTCGATTGTACTGGTACAGGCCTTTGTGTGTGTTTATTGTGAGATACTTTTTAGAGGCGTCCTCAACCTCCATCTGTAGATATGCCTGTGCCAAGTCAATTTTGGTGAAACATTTCCCTCCGGATAGTGAGGCGAAAATATCTTCTATCCTCGGAAGAGATACTGTACTGTGTGAAGGACCGGGTTTACAGTCACCTTGAAGTCACCACAGATGCAAATTTTTCTCTGTTCTTCAGAGTTATTTTTCAATGCTTTTTTCATGACTGGAACGATGGGTGTTGCCCATTCGCTCCAATCTATTTTGGATAATACGCCTGCTTTTTCCAAATTCTCCAGCTCTGCCTCGACTGCTGGACGTATTGCGTATGGCACCGGTCTTGCCTTAAAAAATTTGGGAATTGCTGCATCTTCCACTTTTATTGAGGCGGTGATGCCTTTCAAGGTTCCTAGTTTCTCTTGAAACACTTCTTTGGCGTTGGCCAAGATGTCTTTTAATCGTTCAGGTATGATGTCATCATTGTTTTTTTCCTTACTGGTCACCGTCAGTGCCTGAATGGAGTGCCAGTCTAAACGTATCTTCCTGATCCATTCACGTCCCAACAACGGTGGACCACCATCTTGTAGAATGTATAAATACAACTTTTGTATTTCTTTGCCGTTGTATACAACAGGCACCCTTATTTTTCCTTTGGGGTATACTTTCTGCCCCATATATGTTTTTAAGATAATGGATGTGTCTTTTAGAGGTACGGGTAGACTATCCTTTATCCGAAAACCTCGGGACCAGCCGTGTTTCGATTTTCGGAAAATTTCAGATTTCAGAAGGTATTTTATAAGACTGGGAAATTTGTCGGGGGTGGGGGTCGGGGGTCGGCGGGGGTCGGGGTCGGTGGGGGTGGGGGTCGGCGGGGGGTCGGGGGTGGGGGTCGGCGGGGGTCGGGGTCGTGCGCACGACTTACGCTGAACGAAAAAACCTTCGGTTTCTAGAGGGTTTCGGTTTTCGGAAGTTCAGATAAAGGGTAGTCTACCTGTATATGCGAAAATAGCCTCTCGTAGTCTCGTTGATTTATTACGGTTAGAGCTGATCTTGTATCTAGCTCCATTTTAACTGGGGACCCTGCTATTATGAGGGTAACCCAAATGGTTTGGTAATCCTCTTTGGCAAGTACATTATGTAATTTGAGACAGCTTAGTCTCTTGTTTTTGAAGTCGCTATCGCTCTTCTGGTCTTCGGAGCTACTGTCCGTCATCATTTGTACCTTCCTGTACTTTTCTTTATTGATTTTTTGTTTTCTGTCAGTGGATTTATTTTGTCCAGATTGGC
The DNA here is from genome assembly GCF_052327205.1 of Somniosus microcephalus. Lineage (NCBI taxonomy): Eukaryota > Metazoa > Chordata > Chondrichthyes > Squaliformes > Somniosidae > Somniosus > Somniosus microcephalus. The sequence continues at coordinate 23,721,143 of NC_141017.1, read as the reverse complement.
ATACCCGTGCAATGTGTCCAATCTTCCCGCATTGCCTGCATGCTTTGTCCTTGAACCAGCAGTCCCTCTGGTTATGGGTGGATCTGCCGCAGCGATAACATCTTCCGAACCCCTGTGTCATTTCATGGGTGCCGAAGTCCTGTGTCTTTTGTTGTATCTCTGCAGCTCCTTTTGCTGCTGCTTCGTATGATACAGCCATACTGAAAGCTTTGTCCAATGTTAAATCTTTTTCAGAAAGCAGTCTTTTTTGTGTTCCTTCACTTAAGAGACCGCAAACGAATTTGTCTCGAAGATAATCTGATAGTCCTGCCCCGAATTGGCAGTACTTTGATAGCTTTCTTAATTCGGTTAGGTAATCAGCGTTACTTTCATTCTTGTGTTGATTTCTCTTGAAGAACTTGAATCGTTCCGCTATCAGCAGCGGTGTTGGGTTTAAGTGCTCCTGCAAGGTATCAACAATTTCTTTAAAATTCTTGTCCTTTGGTTTGGCTGGAGTGATTAAGTTTCGTAACAGCCCGTATGTCTTTGCGCCCATTAAGTTCAGAAGTACTGAAGCTTTTTTTTCATCTTCTATTCCATTTGCAGTGCAATAAACCTCTACTCTTTCCACGTATGTGGTCCAATCCTCTATTTCGCTATCAAAAGCATCAATATTACCAGATTTAGGCATTTTAGAAAAGATATGGCGCTTCCCGCGCTTTTTTTTTCTGTAGCAAAGATATGGCGCTTCCCGCGCTTTCCCGCCGCTGCTACCGATAACAACGCTGTTTTACTGTGGTTTCCGTTTATTCACTGTTGGAGACTCGTTCCCGACGGAGGTCTAAACGCTGACCTGCTTGCCGCGCCGGCCGTCTCCCGAGTGCTCCCTCCCAGTCCGTTACTGCTTGCCTCCGATTTCGCTGCCTGTCTCAGCTGTAGAGCCCGCCGCTGGAGCCCCAGCCTGACGCCCAGGAAGGATTAGCGCAGTACCTGTCACCAGCTTGGCCAGCTGGTGAAACCACAGTTTCTCTTACTTCCTTGAGTCTTCTGGATGCCCGAGGAATCGATGTCCTTGAGGTGCTGCCGAATTGCAGGTAAGTCCGTTTCCACTTCGTCGCCACTGTAGTGTCCGTGTGTAGATAAAGACACTGAAGACAGGAGTTGGTTCATAGGTATTTACTAAGCAAAGTCTGGGGGGGGGGGTTCTAAAGGATATACACAATACACAGGCTTATATAGCCCAAGTGGCAATTACCGGCATTACGCACACCTGGGGCTCTTAAAGGCACATACACCACAGTATACTTCGTCTTAGGCAGTCCCTCGGAACCGAGGATGACTTGCTTCCACATTAAAAATTAGTTCTCAGGTGACCGATGAGTCCAATGCGGGACCTACAGTCTCTGTCACAGGTGGGGCAGGCGGTGGTTGAAGGGGCGGGTGGGTGGGGTGCTTGGGTTGACGTGCGCTCCTTGCGCTGCCTGCGCTTGGCTTCTGCTTGCTCCCGGCGAAGAGACTCGAGGTGTTCGGCGCCTTCCCGGATGCTTCTCCTCCACTTTGTGCGGTCTTGGGCCAGGGATTCCCAGGTGTCAGTGGGGATGTTACACTTTTTCAAGGAGGCTTTGAGGGTGTCCTTGAAGCGTTTCCTCTGCCCACCTGGGGCTCTCTTGCCGTGTCGGAGCTCCGAGTAGAGCACTTGTTTTGGGAGTCTCGTATCGGGCATGCGGACAATGTGACCCGTCCATCGGAGCTGATCAAGCGTGGTCAAAGCTTCGATGCTGGGGATGTTGGCCTGAGCAAGAACACCGATGTTGGTGCACCTATCCTGCCAATGGATTTGCAGGAATAAGAACAGAAAATGCTGGAAACACTCAGCAGGTCAGGCAGCATCTGTGGAGAGAGAAACAAGAGTTAATGTTTCAGATCGATGACCCTTCGTCAGAACGAGAAAAAGCTGGAGATGGAACAGGTTTTTAAGCGAGTGTGGGGGCAGGGAGAGGGGGGAGGGAAGGAAAGAACAAAAGGGAAGGTCTGTGATAGGCTGGAAGGCAGGAGAGATTAAGAGACATTAAGAGATGGTGCGAGGCAAAAGGAGATGGTAATGGGACAAGTTAAGAAACAAAAGATGGCTCTAGATGAGGTGTAAAAAAAAATGAATGGAAAAAAAAGAATCGGGGCCGAGGTTATGATCTGAAATTGTTGAACTCAATGTTGAGTCCAGAAGGCTGTAAAGTGCCTAATCGAAAGATGAGGTGCTGTTCCTCGAGCTTACACTGAGCTTCATTGGAACAGTGTAAGAGGTCAGAGTGGGAGTGGAGCGGTGAATTAAAGTGACAGGCGACCGGAAGCTCGGGGTCACCCTTACGGACTGAACGGAGGTGTTCCGCAAAGCGGTCGCCCAATCTGCGTTTGGTCTCCCCAGTGTAGAGGAGACCGCATCGTGAGCAGCGAATACAGTATACTAGATTGCAAGAAGTACAAGTAAATCGCTGTTTCACCTGGAAGGGGTGTTTGGGGCCTTGGACAGTGGGAAGGGGGGAGGTATAAGGGCAGGTGTTGCATCTCCTGCGCTTGCACAGGAAGGTGCCGGGCGAAGGGGACAGGGTGCTGGGGGTGGTAGAGAAGTGGACCAGGGTGTCACGGAGGGAGCGGTCCCTTCGGAATGCTGAAAGGGGAGGGGAGGGGAAGATGTGTTTGGTGGTGGGATCCCGCTGGAGGTTGCGGAAATGGCGGAGGATGATCCGTTGAATGTGGAGGCTGGTGGGGTGAAAGGTGAGGACAAGGGGAACCCATAATGGTTCCGGGAGGGAGGGGCGAGGGGTGAGAGCAGCAGTGCGGGAAATGGAACGGACACAGTCGAGGGCCGTGTCAACCACGGTAGCGGGGAATCCTCGGTTGAGGAAAAAGGAAGACATGTCGGAAGCACTGGTGTGGAAGGTGGCATCGTCACAACAGATGCAGAGGAGATGGAGAAACTGGGAAAATGGAATAGAGTCCTTACAGGAGACGGGGTGGGAGGAAGTGTAGTCCAGGTAGCTGTGGGAGTCAGTGGGCTTGTAGTGAATGTTGGTCGATAACCGATCCCCAGAGATGGAGACAGAGAAGTCGAGGAAGGGAAGGGAAGAGTCAGAGATGGACCATGTGAAGGTGAGGGAAGGGTGGAAATTGGAAGTAAAGTGAATTAAGTTTTCTAGTTCAGGACGAGAGCAGGAAACGGCACCACTACAGTCATCGATGTACCGGAAAAAGAGGTGAGGGAGGGGACCCGAGTAGGACTGGAACAAAGATTGTTCCACATAGCCCACGAAAAGGCAGGCACAGCTAGGACCCATGCGGGTACCCATAGCAACACCTTTAATTTGGAGGAAGTGAGTGGAGTCAAAGGAGAAGTTGTTCAATGTGAGAACAAGTTCAGCCAGGCGGAGGAGGGTGGTGGTGGATGGGGACTGGTCAGGCCTCTGTTCAAGGAAGAAGCGGAGCGCCCTCAGGCCATCCGGGTGGGGGATGGAGGTGTAGAGGGATTGTACGTCCATGGTGAAAAGGAAGCGGTTGGGGCCAGGAAACTGGAAACTGTTAAAGTGACAGAGGGCGTCGGAAGAGTTGCGGATGTAGGTGGGAAGAGACTGGACAAGAGGAGGAAAAATAGAGTCGAGATAGGAATAGATAAGTTCCGTGGGGCAAGAACAGGCTGAAACGATGGGTCTACCAGGGCAGTCCTGTTTGTGGATCTTGGGAAGGAGGTAGAAGCGGGCTGTGCGAGGTTGGGGAACTATGAGGTTGGTGGCAGCGGGGGGAAGATCTCCAGAGGAGATGAGGTCAGTGACGGTCTTGGAAACGGTGGTTTGATGTTCGGTAGTGAGGTCATGGTCCAGGTGGAGGTAGGAGGAGGTGTCGGAGAGTTGGCGTTCAGCTTCCGCTAGGTAGAGGTCGGTTCGCCAAACAACAACAGCACCATCCTTGTCAGCAGGTTTAATGATAATGTCGGGGTTGGATCTGAGAGAACAGAGTGCTGCAAGTTCAGAGGGAGGTAGGTCGGAGTGAGTGAGGGGAGCAGAGAAATGGAGACGGTCGATGTCACGCCAGCATTTAGCGATGAAAAGATCTAGAGGCCAGAGGGAGGGGTCCAAGTCGAACAAGAATTCTGAAAGCGGGAGAAAGGGTCAGCTGTGCGGGGAGAAGACTCCTGGCCAAAGAAGTGGGCACGGAGATGAAGGCAGTGGAAAAAGAGCTCGAAATTCATTGAGGTGAGGGCATAAGGGACCTGCTGAGTCTTTCCAGCATTTTCTCTTTTTATTTCAGATTTCCAGCATCCGCAGTATTTTGCTTTTGCATTAATGGATTTGCAGGATCTTGCGGAGGCAGCGTTGGTGGTACCTCTCCAGTGCTTTGAGGTGCCTGCTGTACATGGTCCATGTCTCTGAAGCATACAGCAGGGCGGGTATCACTGAGGCTCTGTAGACCGTGAGCTATGTCAGTCACTGGCTACAAAGCTCAACACCACCATCTGCTGGTGAAGAGGTGACATTACATGGTGTATATGGTATAACACAGCAAGCAACAACTGGACAAGAAAGCAAAATATTGGTGCTGGCAAAAAGCCACCGACCTGAAACGTTAACTCCCCGACCTTTCTCTCTCCACAGATACTGCCTGACCTGCGGAGTCTTTCCAGCATTTTCTGTTTTTACAATAACACAGCAGAAGCCGGGGATGGAGCCTGATGTCTTCCGGCACTGTGTGTGGGGCTCAGTACCACACCGGGTGAGAGAGGGCAGCCCAATCAGCACAGGTCGAGCATTGAGACTGGGATCTTCTTGTGCTCTGTGTGTGTGGAGCTCAGTACCACACCGGGTGAGAGAGGGCAGCCCAATCAGCACAGGTCGAGCACTGAGACTGGGATCTTCCTGTGCTCTGTGTCTGTGATGCTCAGTACCGCACCAGGTGAGAGAGGGCAGCCCAATCAGCACAGGTCGAGCATTGAGACTGGGATCTTCCTGTGCTCTGTGTGTGTGGTGCTCAGTACCACACCAGGTGAGAGAGGGCAGCCCAATCAGCACAGGTTGAGCACTGAGACTGGGATCTTCCTGTGCTCTGTGTGTGTGGTGCTCAGTACCGTACCGGGTGAGAGAGGGCAGCCCAATCAGCACAGGTCAAGCATTGAGACTGGGATCTTCCTGTGCTGTGTGTGTGTGGTGCTCAGTACCGCACCGGGTGAGAGAGGGCAGGTCACTCAGTTCAGGCTGCGGATGGAACCTGGGATCTTCCTGTGCTCTGTTTGTGTGGCTCATTAGTTTCAGTGGAGGCAACAGATGGGGGTACTATAATTGGCCTCAGTTCCTGGGTTATTGAGATGGAGGGGGTGGGATTCTGCTCCTGATCACCATCTAGTGACCCCGGTTGGAAAATGTGTTTGGAGAGATGTCGAGTGAGGGCAGGGTTCAGGCTCAGGTGGGATGCCTGCCCTGGCCGAATAGTCCACTGCCTAGGCTCACGTTACATGGGCAGAGGTGTTGCCTGGGTGAAGAACCAGAGGGCAGCCAGCTCGTGTGTAACTGCAGCCCGGCGTCAATTCAGCACCTGCGGGAGAGGGGGGGGATAAAGGAGGATAAGGTGGGGGTTGGGGGGGGGGGCGGAACGCTACACTGCAGTGTCCCAGTGAAAATATAGCCTCACATTTAAGATAAAGAGCACTTTACTGCTCGCACCAAGTCCCGCTCGCCCATCACCCCAGTGTTCGCTGGCCTACATTGGCTCCAGTGCTCCTCTCACACTGTCTCGAGGCCAGCGAGCCGACTTCACAATGCAAAAAAAAAACGCGAGTGCGCAGGAGTCCGAATGAGCCCGCTAAAGGGGCCGGGCAACACAACGAAACATTAGGGGGGAGCACTGATTGGCTCCCGGTCCGGCACCGCCTCCATTTCAAAATTCTCATCCTGGTTTTCAAATCCCTCCATGGCCTCGCCCCCTCCCTATCTCTGTAATCTCCTCCAGCCCCACAACCCCCCCGAGGTATCTGCGCTCCTCTAATTCTGCCTTCTTGAGCATCCCCGATTATAATCGCTCAACCATTGGCGGCCGTGCCTTCTGTTGCCTGGGCCCTAAGCTCTGGAATTCCCTCCCTAAACCTCTCCGCCTCGCTACCTCTCTTTCCTCCTTTAATACGCTCCTTAAAACCGACCTCTTTGACCAAGCTTTTGGTCACCTGCCCTAATATCTCCTTATGTGGCTCGGTGTCAAATTTTGTTTGATAATTGCTCCTGTGAAGCACCCTGGGAACGTTTTGCTATGTTAAAGGCGCTATATTTTTTAACGACTTCAGAACGGTTTCATTGTCTCCAGACTTTGCTTTTTTGATTTTAGACACGGAAAAATATTCGGGGAAACGCTCAGTCTGCGGCAGAAGCCTTCGCACAATCTAGGAACAGTGAATTCTTTGTTCCTGTACTTCGCCTCTCACCGCTCGCCTCACTGGGACTGGGTCAGAGATCTCCTGCAGGTCCTGCTCATTCTCTCCCTCCAGCAGAGGGCAGTGCTGAGCAAGGCAGAAACTCCTCACCCAGAACCAGCCAAAGGGCTGCGTAGAACATACAGCCAGACTTTCCAGCGCAGGAGGCCGTTCGACTCCTCGGGGGAAAAATTCGGTTGGTTAGCGCCTCCCGTTAGCGCCTCCTGGAGGGGGGGGGGGGTGCTAATGGGGCGCTAGGAACTTAGCGCCCGAGCGCGGCATTGTTTGCGCCGCTCGCAAAATTGACCAGTCGTTTTGTGGCAGCGCTAAACACTACCGCCACAATCTCCTGCGCCCGCAGATCGTGACGTCAGTCGAGCGTGGAGTGCCCCGGTAGCGCCCCGGACCGGATAGTGAGTGGCGCCCCCTGCCTTAGCGCCTGCCGCTAGGAACGACAGGTAGAGGGGAACGTTTTCAAGTCAGGAAGGGGCTGGGGAACGCTATTTAAAGGCGGGCGCTTCCTGCCTTTTCTTGTCGGCAGAATTTTTGGTTTTAATGCTCTCCCGAGGAGTTTTGGCCCTCAGCACCACTTTTGAGGTTCCTAAGCGCCGAGCTCTTTCCCTGGGCCTATCCATTAGTGCTGCCAACACAATTGCTTTCGAGGTCTCTCCAGGCCAAGATTCAAGGCTGCAATGAGCAGGGTGTGGCTGGCCAGCAAGATGGCCCCTCCCCTTTAAAAACTGGGTGGCGCCAGTCTGTCTGGCTTCCATGGTAACGGACATCGCCTGAGCTTCGGTAGCGTTCTGAGGTAGCGCCTCGCTCCCCGACGTTAGCGCCGTGAGAGAGGTGTGTAGCGCCTGATTTAGCGCTCAAATCACCCCCAGGGGCGATAGAGGCGAATTTTGCAGTCGGAAGCGATAATTAGCGCCGGGCGATAAACTCTGCGCCCGGCCGATATTAGCGCCCCAAAATGGACGATAGCGAACTTTCCCCCCTCGTGTCTGTGCCGGCTCCTTGTTAGCACAGTCCGAAACTAATCCCACTGCCCTGCTCTCTCCCCATAGCCCTGTATGGTCCTCCGCTTTGAATATATATCCAATTTTCCCTTAAAAGGCTCCAACGGTCTCTATTTCAACCACTCCCTGTGATATCGCACCCCACGCTCTAACAGCCCTCTATGGAAAGTAAGGGACAGAACAAGTCAAGTACAGCACAGGTAAAATACACTGTAATCATCGTCGCTAAGATAATGAAGAAGAAAGCCGCAGACTGCAGGAAGATATCAATGGACCGGTCAGGTGGGCAGAACAGTGGCAAATGGAATTCAATCTGGAGAAGTGTGAGGTAATGCATTTGGGGAGGGCTAACAAGGAAAGGGAATACACATTAAATGGTAGGACACTGAGAAGTGCAGAGGAACAAAGGGACCTTGGAGTGCATGTCCACAGATCCCTGAAGGTAGCAGGACAGGTAGATAAGGTGGTTAAGAAGGCATTTGGGATACTTGCCTTTATTAGCCGAGGCATAGAATATAAGAGCAGGGAGGTTGTGCTTGAACTGTATAAAACACTAGTTAGGCCACAGCTAGAGTACTGCGTGCAGTTCTGGTCACCACATTACAGGAAGGATGAGATTGCACTAGAGGGGGTGCAGAGGAGATTTACAAGGATGTTGCCTGGGCTGGGGAATTTTAGCTACGAGGAAAGATTGGATAGGCTGGGGTTTGTTTTCTTTGGGACAGAGGAGACCGAATTGAGGTGTATAAAATTATGGGGGCCTAGATGGAGTGGAAAGGAAGGACCTATTTCCCTTAGCAGAGAGGTCAATAACCGAGGGGCATAGATCGAAAGTAATTAGTCGGAGGTTTAGAGGGGATTTGAGGGGAAATTTCTTCACCCAGAGGGTGGTGGGGGTCTGGAACTCTCTGGCTGAAAGGGTGGTAGAGGCAGAAACCCTCATCACATTTAAAAAGTACTTGGATATACACTTGAAGTGCCGTAACCTGCAGGACTACAGACCAAGAGCTGGAAAGTGGGATTAGGCTGGAGAGCTCGTTGTCGGCCGGCACGGACACGATGGGCCGAATGGCCTCCTTCTGTGCTGTAAATTTCTATGATTCTATGAAGTGCAGGGGATAGTGGGGGGGATGTTCATCAGGCAGAAGGCCTGATGTGCACCATCTGGAGAAGGGAGAAGACAGATGCACTTGAGACTGCTAGAGTCAACTGCAGGAGGGTGCGATACCTCAATGCCCCACTGCCCATTGTCTCAGTGCACTAAAGCCCAATCCAGATCCTGCTAAACTCCAAATACAATCTCCTACATTGCCCTTCCTCCTCCCTGTCTCCAACAACTTGCATTTATATAGCGCCTTTAATGTAAAACATCCCATGGCACTTCACAGGAGCGTTATCGACAACATTCGACACTGAGCCACACATTAAGGCAGGTGACCAAAAGCTTGGACAAAGAGGTCGGTTTTAAGGAGTGTCTGAAAGGAGGAGAGAGAGGTAGCGAGGTTTAGGGAGGGAATTCCAGAGCTTAGGGCCGAGGCAGCTGAAGGCACGGCCGCCAATGGTGGAGCGATTATAATCAGGAATGCTCAAGAGGGCAAAATTGGAGAAGCGCAATGTTCCCTCTAATTTCTTTTTGGGTGCGCGGTCCCTTTAAGTGGCTGTGCGGGCCAGTCAAATTCTCACGCATGCGCGGTTTCTCCCAGTGAAAAGCCGGTGAGTGGCCTGCGCGGGACCTCCAGACCGCTGCATGGCCGTGCAGCATAGCGGCAATGTTTGTTGCAGGGCTAGAGGAGGTTACAGAGATAGGGAGGGGTGAGGCCATGGAGGGATTTGTAAACAAGGATGAGCATTTTAAAATTGAGGTGTTGCCGGACCGGGAGACAATGTAGGTCAACGCGCAACAGGGGTGGTGGGTGAGCGGGACTTGGTGCGAGTTAGGACACGGGCAGCCAAGTTTTGGAGTGTGTGGGTGTGTGACTGTGAGTGTGGGTAACTGTGAGTGTGAGGGTGTGTGTGCATGTGAGGGTGTATGTATGAGTGCGAGTGTTTGTGAGTGTGTGTGTGTGAGAGTGAGGGTGTGTGAGTGTGAATGAGTGTGTGTGAGAGAGTCTGTGCGAGTGAGTGTGAGAATGTGAAAGAGTTTTAGCGTGAGTGTATGTGAGTGTGAGCATGTGTGAAAGTGAGTATGTGAGTGAGTGTGAATGTATGAGTGTGTGTGTGTGAGGGAGAATGTGTGTGTGTGAGTGAGTGAGTGTGAATAAGTGTGTATGTGAGTTTGTGTGATTGAGTGAGTGTGTTTGTGAGTGAGTGTGAGCGAGTGTGAGTGTGTTAGTGAGTGTGATTGAGTTTTAGTGTGAGTGTGAGAGTGTGTGTGAGTGTGTGTGTGTGCGCGCGAGAGTGTGTGGGTGGGTGTGAGTGTGTGTGTGAGTGTGTGAGTGTAAGTGTGTGTGAGAGTGTGTGAGAGAAGTGTGTGTGAGAGTGTGTGTGAGAGAGTGTGAGTGTAAGTGTGTGTGAGAGTGTGTGAGAGTGTGTGTGAGAGAGTGTGAGTGTGCGTGTGAGTGTAACTGTGTGTGAGTGTGTGTGTGTGTGTGAGAGAGTGTGAGTGTAAGTGTGTGTGAGAGTGTGTGTGGGTGGGTGTGAGTGTGTGTGTGAGCGTGTGTGTGAAAGTGTGTGTGAGAGTGTGAGCGAGTGTATGTGTGAGTGTGTGAGTGAGTGGGTGAGAGTGTGAGTGAGAGTGTGTGTGAGTGTGAGTGAGTGTGGGTGTGTGAGATTGAGAGTGTGTGAGTGTGAGTGAGTGTGGGTGTGAGTGTGAGTGTGGGTGTGTGAGAGTGAGAGAGAGTGTGAGTGTGGGTGTGAGTGTGGGTGTGTGAGATTGAGAGAGTGTGAGTGTGAGTGAGTGAGTGTGGGTGTGTGAGAGAGAGTGTGAGTGTGAGTGAGTGTGGGTGTGAGTGTGGGTGTGTGAGAGTGAGAGTGTGAGTGTGAGTGTGGGTGTGTGAGATTGAGAGAGTGTGAGTGTGTGAGTGTGAGTGAGTGAGTGTGGGTGTGTGAGAGAGAGTGTGAGTGTGAGTGAGTGTGAGTGAGTGTGGGTGTGAGTGTGAGTGAGTGTGGGTGTGTGAGAGTGAGAGAGAGTGTGAGCGTGAGTGGGTGTGAGTGAGTGTGGGTGTGAGTGTGGGTGTGTGAGAGTGAGAGTGTGAGAGAGTGTGTGAGTGTGAGTGAGTGTGAGTGAGGGTGTGAGTGTGGGTGTGTGAGAGTGATAGAGTGTGTGAGTGTGAGAGATTGTGTGAGTGAGTGTGTGTGAGAGTGTGAGTGAGTGTGAGTGTGGGTGTGTGTGTGAGTGTGAGAGAGTGTGTGAGTGTGTGTGAGAGTGTGAGTGAGTGTGAGTGTGAGTGTGTGAGAGTGTGTGAGTGTGAGAGAGTGTGTGAGTGTGAGACATACTCAAACAGTGAAACTGACAGAATATTCTGGCAAACGATGGATCTTTCTAATCTCAGAAATCCATTTTAGGAGACGCGTGTGGAGAGCAGCAGGGATTCAGCGTTAGTGAAAACCCTTTGACGATTCTTCGTCTGTTGTTTTTGGTAAAGCAGTCTGTAACCGCAAGAGAGAGTGAACAGGCAGCTCAATCGCAGTGAGCAGCACTCCCCAAGAGCTCTGCTTTTAATAGGAACTCTGTCTCTGGGTTCTGGAAAACCCCCAGGGTAAGAAATGTTTTTCCTTTTCTTAAGTTTACACTTGCAAGACTCGGTTTAATGAGATTGGAGATTTTTTCCCCCCCCAGCTGTGGTTCCTTTCTGGACATTTTAATGCTGTTGAGGAAGAATTGACAATATTATAAATGTAAAATAATGTTGATTGCCAGTGCCGATCGTGGGAAGCTGGAGAAAAGGGCCTGTGAGGTGGGGAGTGATCCTGCGTTTGAGAAAGTCTGGTGAGGACTAGATCTGCTCGAGATCGAGAAGGAGATTATTCCCTCATTCAGTTCCTGGCCCTATTTCTGTGCAGTGTCTGAACGCTGAATTTGGGTCTGCAGTGTATGTTCCCTCTTTTCTGTAAATCCCCCCTCCTCCCTTTCTTCATCCACCTGTCCCGACAGCTCTGAGCACAGTCTGCTGCCAGTGTCCCTATAACAGGCTGCCAGGGACGGGCCGAGCACGACTCTCCCACTCTAGTTTATCGGCTCCCCTGCTAGTATTTCCACCCTCCCCTCAGTGCGTCCTACTCAACGCGGACTGAGTGGGTACACAATTCCACAGTTCAAGTCCCTCTCCAGAGAATTCAGCACAAGAAGCTAGGCTGACACTCCAGTGCAGTACTGAGGGAGCACTGCACTGCCGGAGGGGCAGTACTGAGGGAGCGCCGCACTGTCGGAGGGGCAGTACTGAGGGAGCGCTGCACTATCGGAGGGGCAGTACTGAGGGAGCGCCACACTGTCGGAGGGGCAGTACTGAGGGAGTACTGCACTGTCGGAGGGGCAGTACTGAGGGAGCGCCGCACTGTCGGAGGGGCAGTACTGAGGGAGCACTGCACTGTCGGAGGGGCAGTACTGAGGGAGCACTGCACTGTCGGAGGGGCAGTACTGAGTGAGCGCTGCACTGTCGGAGGGGCAGTACTGAGTGAGCGCTGCACTGTCAGAGGGCCAGTACTGAGGGAGTTCTGCACTGTCAGAGGGCCAGTACTGAGGGAGCACTGCACTGTCGGAGGGGCAGTACTGAGGGAGCACTGCACTGTCGGAGGGGCAGTACTGAGGGAGCGCTGCACTGTCGGAGGGGCAGTTCTGAGGGAGCGCCGCACTGTCGGAGGGGCAGTACTGAGGGAGCGCTGCACTGTCGGAGGGGCAGTACTGAGGGAGCGCCGCACTGTCGGATGGCCAATACTGAGGGAGCGCTGCACTGTCTGAGGGGCAGTACTGAGGGAGCGCTGCACTGTCGGAGGGGCAGTACTGAGGGAGCGCTGCACTGTCAGAGCGCTGCACTGTCAGAGGGCCAGTACTGAGTGAGCGCTGCACTGTCGGAGGGGCAGTACTGAGGGAGCGCTGCACTGTCGGAGGGGCAGTACTGAGGGAGCGCTGCACTGTCGGAGGGCCAGTACTGAGTGAGCGCTGCACTGTCGGAGGGGCAGTACTGAGGGAGCGCTGCACTGTCGGAGGGGCAGTACTGAGGGAGCGCTGCACTGTCGGAGGGCCAGTGCTGTGGGAGCGCTGCACTGTCGGAGGGGCAGTACTGAGGAAGCGCTGCACTGTCGGAGGGGCAGTACTGAGGGAGCGCTGCACTGTCGGAGGGGCAGTACTGAGGGAGCGCTGCACTGTCAGAGGGGCAGTACTGAGGGAGCGCCGCACAGTCGGAGGGCCAGTACTGAGGGAGTGCGGCACTGTCGGAGGGGCAGTACTGAGGGAGCGCCGCACTGTCGGAGGGGCAGTACTGAGGGAGCGCTGCACTGTCGGAGGGGCAGTACTGAGGGAGCGCCGCACTGTCGGAGGGGCAGTACTGAGGGAGCGCTGCACTGTCGGAGGGGCAGTACTGAGGGAGCGCCGCACTGTCGGATGGCCAGTACTGAGGGAGTTCTGCACTGTTGGCGGGGTGGCCATTCAGCCCCTCGAGCCTGTTGCGCCACTCAATTGGATCGTGGCTAATCTGTATCTTAACTCCCTCGACCCGCCTTTGCTCCGTAACCCTGAACGCCCTCGCCCGACAAAAATCTATCAATCTCAGTTTTGAAATTTTCAACTGACCCCCAGCCTCAACAGTTTTTTTAGGGGGAGAGAGTTCCCAGATTTCCACTACCCTTTGTGTGAAGAAGTGCCTCCTGACATCACCCCTGAACGGCCTGGCTCTAATTTTAAGGTTGTGCCCCCTTGTGCTGGACTCAACCACCAGAGGAAATATTCTCTCTATCCACCCGTTCAAATCCTTTCATCATCTTAAGCATCTTAATTAGATCACCCCTTAATCTTCTATACTCAAGGGAATACGAGCCTAGTCTCTGCAACCCGTCCATATAATTTAACCTTTTTAGGTATCATTGATGTAAGAAAACTACTAGGCACTTGGTCTAAGCGTTAAACAAAGCTTTAATCAACTGTTTTACAACATGGAGGTCTAGTTGTGTCCTTCACTAGTTCCTGTTAAAGAATGTCCTGCGCAAGCTGGGCCCGTGCCCGAGTATTTATACACTCCCTGGACAGCGCCACCCGCAGGCCGCTCAGTATTATTTCATAAGTCTTTCTTTCATGAATGACTGATTCATGTCAATCATTCTGGTGATTCTGCGCCAAGGCCAGTACATCCTTCCTGAGGTGCGGGGCCCGGAACGGAACGCAGTGCTCCAGAGGAGCGATGAGCTGGTTGTCCACTCGTGCGACAGGAGGCGCTGTCTGCCCTGAACTGTATCTGTATTCCTGTTCTCCTCGATCACTCAGCACAAGCAGCAAAAAAAGGGAACTACGCAGAACCGTCGTCATCCCCACTACACCAGGCAGACGAGAGCTCTTCAAGAGAAATATCTGTCGCAGAACAAAATCCAAAATATTCTTCAACGGAGCCGCTGAACTCTTTGCTCCTGATGAAAGGTCATTGACCTGGAATGTTAACCCTACATTTCCCTCAGTCCTCAGAGATTGCCTGAACCGACTGAGGGTTTCCAGCATGTCCTGCTTCTCTTGTGGCTTTTCAATATCTGCAGCTTTCTGCTTCGAGCTGAACTCTAACGGTTCCCTCGGTGTTACCCTTGTTTTGTGCCTTCAGACCACAGGCTGGGAGCAGACGCTCTGGCCCCGACTTTAACGGGGGGAGGGGAGGGGGAGGGGGAGGGGGAGCGATGTTCCCGCTAAGCTGCGTGGCCGCGCGGACATCCGCAAGGTCCCGCGCAGGCCGCTCAACGGCTTGTACGCTGCAGGTCCCGCGCAGGCGCAAACATTTGAATGGGCCGCGCTTTGGGAGAGGCAGGCCGCGCAGGAGGCCGCGCGGTTCACGGGGGGACATCGGGCGGGAGTGCGCGATGCGGGTGGGCCCCACCCCCCACCCCCGGAAACAACAGAGGCCCGGCCCGATTTTAACAGCTGGGCCTCAGTTCCATAAATATCGTCAGACACCACTCCTCCCCCACCCCCCCACCTCACACCTGAACCCGGCCAGATCTACCACCGGGCGAGAGTGGTAATTCGGGCGGCAGGAGGCCGCAGCCAGGTACCCGCGGGATCTGCCCAACAGTCAGGTAAGTGGTGAGAGGGAGGGGCGCAGGGCGATTGTGGGGGGGAGCCAGGGACGAGGGAGGCCCAAGGTTTCCTCGTGAGGCCTGGAGGCAGCAATCCTGCTCCCCTTGACCCACAAGGAGACCGAAAATAGCGTCCTTGCTGAGCCCCTTCTGGCCCACGGTCCAACTCCTGGCAGGTCTGGCCTGAGGGGGAAGGCTCACCCCCCCCAACCTCAAGCCTCCGACTAAAATAGCACATCGGGCCCCCGGAGCGGCATCCTAAAGAAGGACCCCGCTGCCTGCCTGCGATTGGGAAACGGCGGGAATAGGGTTGCCAACTCTCATTGGATGCATTCCTGGAGGTCACATCACGTGACCTTCCACCGCCAACCGCCCCGCCCCCACACTCTCGCTATTGGTCGCCCAACATGCCCATCGTCATGGCGCTCCGTCGTCCCCAGCCAACCGGACAGCGAAAAGACTCTTCATCACCCAATTGAATGATTCTGACCGTCAGTCAAACAGCCTTTTCTTCCCCCTCCCTTTCCAATATTTTTATAACGTAAAAGTGTTCAGAAGAAATCGAAGGAAACACACCATTATTTTTTTTAATGCTCCTGTGTTTTTGCTCCCGGTTGTGGCTGGCGGCAGTGCCCGGGAAATTAATCTTCAATTCCTGGAGACTCCGGGGCATTTCAGGAGGGTTGGCGACACTGGACGAGAAGGCAGCAGGATCAGAGGGGGTAAGTGACTGCCCTCATTTTAATTGATCCCCCCCCCGCCCCCCGCCCCCCAACCCCCGCGGCCGGTTTCCGCCAGGCGGAGGGAGTTAAAATCGGGGCGTGTGTGTGGAATTCACCCGACGTGACATTACAAAGCCCGGTTCCGTTGTAGTTGTGGAGGTGGGGGGAGATGGCGACCGTGTTGCCCACCTGTGGTGCAGAATCCAGGACAAAGCAGCCCACTTGATTGGCACCCCATCCACCACCTTAAACATTCACTCCCTCCACCACCGGCACACCATGGCTGCAGTGTGCACCATCTACAAGATGCACTGCAGCAACTCGCCAAGGATTCTTCGGCAGCACCTCCCAAACCCGCGACCTCTACCACCTAGAAGGACAAGGGCAGCAGGCGCATGGGAACACCACCACCTCCAAGTTCCCCTCCAAGTCACACACCATCCTGACTTGGAAGTATATCGGCCGATCCTTCATCGTCGCTGGGTTAAAATCCTGGAACTCCCTCCCTAACAGCACTGTGGGAGCACCTTCACCACACGGACTGCAGCGGTTCAAGAAGGCGGCTCACCACCACCTTCTCGAGGGAAACTAGGGATGGGCAATAAATGCTGGCCTTGCCAGCGACACCCACATTCCATAAAAACAAATTAAAAAAAATAACACCCACCGGGGCCTCGGCGAGGATTTGGCTCCGGTGTAACTGGAAGGTTCCAGATTGCCTGCCCCAGAATGCATTACTGCACAGTGCATTCTGAGGTGAGTCGCAAATAGACCCAAACATTTTTTCTTTTTAGGTAGACTGGTGTAACTCTTCAGGTTAAAAGAAATCCCCTTCTGCTGCGACTGGGAGGTCAGGACCAACACGGTTGGGAATATTTGGGAATCAGAAGCCAATATTTTGTTATCAACTTTTTTATCCTTTTCACCGTAATCACTCCTGACATCACCAGACAGACTTACAATTCAGGAAAGACAGAGGCAGAGACAGAGATAAAGAGAGAAAGCGAGGGTCAGTAAGAAAGACAGACGGCGGGAGAGTAAAATGCAGGCAGAGATACACAGCATGACAGGGACAAACAGAGAGAGGGAAAGTGAAGGAGACAAAGAGGGAGGAAAGAGAGCGAAAGATTGAAATTTGAAAGATTAAAGGAGGGAGGAAAGACTATGGAAGGTGAAGTCTTGGGAAAGAATGAGTTACAGTAGGAAATAGTGGGATTGATCTGCATTTGTACACAGTGGGGAGACCCTCCATAAACTTGAGTTCATCCAAAACTCTGCTGCCCGTGTCCTAACTCGCACCAAGTCCCGCCCTCCCATCACCCCTGTGCTCGCTGCCCCGTGTCCTAACTCGCACCAAGTCCCGCCCTCCCATCGCCCCTGTGCTCGCTGACCCGTGTCCTAACTCGCACCAAGTCCCGCCCTCCCATCGCCCCTGTGCTCGCTGCCCCGTGTCCTAACTCGCACCAAGTCCCGCTCTCCCATCACCCCTGTGCTCGCTGACCTACATTGGCTCCCAGTCCGACAACATTTCAATTTTAAAATTATCATCCTTGTTCTCAAATCCCTCCATGGCCTTGCCTCATCCTATCTCTGTAACCTCCTCCAGCCATAAAACCCTCAGATCTCTGCACTCCTCCAATTCTGGGCTCTTGCGCATCCTCGATTTTAATTGCTGCACCATTGGCGGCCGCGCCTTCACCTGCCCAGGCCCCAAGCTCTGGAATTCCCTCCCCACACCTCGCCGCCTCTCAACCTCTCTCTCCTCCTTTCTGACGCTCCTTAAAACCTACCTCGTTGAACAAGCTTTTGGTCACCTGCCCTAATATCTCCTTATGTGGCTCGGTGTCAAATTTTATTGATAATGCTCCCGTGAAGCGCCTTGGGACGTTTTTGTTAGATCCGGGTATCTTAATGTTGTGTCCTTCAATAATCAGACAAAGACTGCAGGGAACGATTAACAGGTGTTTACTGAATGAGGGTGCAACTGCAACTGAATGTACGGAGCACTACTCAGGGTTTATATACAGGTGTGGTCACTGCCAGTACTACAGGATACAGGAGCTGTAAAAAGTAGTTCTTCCCCTTAAAGGTACATACATTACAATTCCTCCCTTTTTAGATTAACAGTACCATAACACTCATTTAACAATTAAATATCAAACTAATTACAATTAACACTTTTAACATGCAACATTAACAGGAAATAGTCTATTTATAAATTCAGTCTTTGGGGAGGCTTCCTGATTCTTTCTGGATAACGTTTCCCGAGTGTCTTGCTCTTGGTGCGGAGGCGATTCTAACACCCTGTCGTCAGTTGATTCATCAGCTTCCAATGCTATTGTTTCTGAGGTAGATGCGACCTGTACGTCGGGTTCCTCACCAGGTACGTATGGCCGAGACATGGGGTTGACTCGTTCCTGTGACTCTAGGATCTGGTCAGCATGGCATCTCACAATGTTCTCCCCAACATCCACTGTGTACATTAGTGGCCCCTACCGTGTGCATATCGTTCCTGGTTGCCATTTCTCTGTTTGGTAGTCGCGGGCCAAGACTGGTTGCCCTACATTGAAGCTCCTTGTCGGCTTCTCATTGATGTGCTGGAATTGCTTATTCTCAACATCTCTTCGTACATTTGGTCTGAGCAAATCCAGACGAGATCTCAGCCTTCGGTTAAAGAACATCATGGCCGGGGCCTGGTTGGTGACTGCATGTGTCGCATTTCTGTAGGCTAACAGGAAATTGTCCACCTTATGCTGCAGTGGAATGTCGTCATCGCACATGGCCTTTACTGCTTTTTTAAAGGTTTGTACGAACCTCTCAGCCAATCCATTTGTGGCTGGATGATACGGGGCGGATGTGTAATGCCTTACCCCATTCCTTTTCATAAATCTTCGAAACTCTTCGGACACAAACTGTGGTCCGTTATCAGAGCAAATCTGCTCTGGCAAGCCGTTCCTGGCAGAAATGGTCCGTAGGACTGCAATAGTTTTCTCCATGGTGGTGGAGGACATTTTGATCACCTCAGGCCATTTCGAGTGTGCATCCACGGCTATTAAAAACATTGAGTCCATGAATGGACCAGCAAAATCAATATGCACCCGTTGCCATGGAGAGGAGGGCCACTCCCATGGGTGTAGAGGGGCATGTGGTGGTGCATTTTGGACCTTCTGGCATCCTGAGCAGCTCTTTGTCAGGTCCTCGATTTGCTGATCGATCCCAGGCCACCACACATAAGCCCTAGCAAGGCTTTTCATTTTCACCCCTCCCAGTGAGTTGCCATGTGCTGGCCATCCTTTCACCGTCAAATCATATACCCGAGACAGTGTCGGGTCATTTCGGGTCTCCTTCTCTATACCAGCGTTAGTTACTGGCAAGCATTCAATTATGGTCAAATGAAATATTTCGACAGGATCCACTGCTGGTGCTTCCTCCGCAGTAGGCAGTGGCAGGCGTGATAGCCCATCAGCGTTTCCATGCTGTTTCGTGCCTTTATACTCGATATCATATTGGTGCGCCCCTAGAAAAAGGGACCGTCTTTGTAGCCGTTGCGCAGTCATCACCGGAACGCCCTTCTTTGGATTAAAGATGGAGACAAGTGGTTGGTGGTCAGTCAGCAAGGTGAACTTCTGCCCGTGCAGATAGTGATTGAACTTTTTCACTTCCCACACTAGGCTGAGGGCCTCCCCGTCAATCTGGGCGTAGTTACGCTCGGCTGAGGTTAGTGACCGAGGCGCAAAGGCTACTGGCCTCTCCAACCCGTCTGGGAATTTGTGCGACAGCACTGCTCCAATGCCATAGGGTGATGCATCACATGCCAACTGAATTGGTAGTGCTGCGTTGAAATGAGCCAACACCTCTTTCGATGTGATCAATGCTTTGCTCTTCTGGAAAGCTCGTTTACATTCGTCACTCCACTTCCATGGTACCCCCGTTTGCAGTAGGGTGTTCAGTGGGTGTAGTACGGTAGACAAATTCGGCAAGAACTTATGGTAGTAGTTCACCAGCCCGAGGAACGACCTCAGTTGTGACACATTTTCCGGTGCTGGAGCCTTGACTACTGCCTTAATATTTTCAGGGGACTTATGTAACCCCTCTATCAATAACGTGGCCACAATACGAGATCTGCTCCTGGAAAAGCTCGCATTTGTGGCGATTAGCTTGGAGCCCATATTCCTTCAATCTAGTGAGCACCTGCTCCAGGTTGGCGAGGTGATCACTGTCATTTTCGCCCGTGACCAGGATGTCGTCCAAATAACACTGGGTCCCTGGAATCCCTTGCAGGACTTGTTCCATTGCCCTTTGCCAAATAGCCGGAGCTGAAGCTACCCCGAACACCAGCCGGTTGTATTGGTAGAGACCTTTATGAGTGTTGATCGTGAGGTACTGTTTCGAGGCTTCTTCTACCTCCATTTGCAGGTACGCCTGGGCCAGATCAATCTTAGTGAAGCGTTTCCCTCCAGATAGCGAGGCGAAAATATCTTCAATCCGCGGAAGCGGATATTGTACAGTGTGAAGGACTGGGTTCACGGTCACCTTAAAGTCCCCACAGATGCGAACCTTCTTTGGTTCCCCAGGCATATTACTCAATGACCTCTTCATTACAGGAACGATGGGTGTAGCCCACTCGCTCCAGTCCACTTTCGACAGTACTCCTGAATGTTCCAAACCTTCCAGCTCTGCTTCGACGGCTGGGCGGATCGCATAAGGTACCGGTCTGGCCTTAAAAAACTTTGGGCTTGCATTTTCCTCTATTTTGATCATCGCTGTTATGCCTTTTAGTGTTCCGAGTCCCTGCTGGAACACTTCTTGTGCGTCAGTTAGCATTTTTGACAGTCGTCCAGGTGTGACGTCGTCATCCTTTTTGGCATCTACAGTCAGTGCTTGTATGGAATGCCAATCTAGCTGTATCTTCCGGATCCATTCACGTCCTAGTAGTGGTGGTCCTCCATCTGGCAATACATATAGGTCCATTTTTGGTGTTTCCTTGCCGTTATATATAACGTTCACCCTTATTTTTCCTTTGGGGTAGACTTTTTGCCCCGTGTACGTCTTCAAGACAATCTTTGTATCTCTCAAGGGTATATGTGAGAATAGCCGCTTGTAGTCCCTTCGGTTTATGACTGTTAGGGCTGATCCTGTGTCCAATTCCATTTTCACTTGGACTCCTGCTATCTTGAGCGTGACCCAGATAGTTTGGTGATCCTCCATTTTGATCACATTATGTAGTTTCAGACAACCCAGCTCCTTGCTTCCGGACTCTGTATCACTCTTCTGTTCGTCTGAACTACTCTCCATCACCTTATGTACCTTCTTGTACTTCTCCTGTGGAGATTTCTTGCTGTTGGTTTTCTTTCCCGACCTGCAGATTCTTGCTATGTGTCCTACTTTTCCACACTGTCTGCACACTTTGTCCTTGAACCAGCAATCATTATGGTCGTGTGTTGTTCTGCCGCAGCGATAGCACTTCACTGTTCCGTATGACATTTCATTTGTGCCATATTCTTGCGGTCTCCGTTGTATTTCTGCAGCGCCCCGTGCGGCTGCTTCGTGTGATACTGTCATGCTGAAAGCCTTGTCCAGCGTAAGATCCTTTTCTGATGGAACCCAGAAACGGCTTCTTTCACTTTGAAGCCCACACACAAACTTGTCCCTTAAAGTATCTGCTAGTCCCGTTCCAAACTGGCAATGTTTTGATAGCTTGCGCAGTTCCATTAAATACTCAGCATTACTTTCATCTTTATGCTGGTTCCTTTTGTGAAACTTAAATCTTTCTGCTATCAGCAGCGGTGTGGGGTTTAAGTGGTCCTGTAGGATTGACACTATGTTTTCAAAACCCTTTTCTACTGGCTTCTTTGGGGTTACTAGGTTTTGTAGTAAGCCATACGTTTTTGCACCCATTGAATTCAACAATACCAGCGCTTTCTTGTCATCTGGCACTTCATTCGCCTTGCAGTATACTTCTATGCGTTCGACATATGTTGTCCAATCTTCGACTTCATTGTCGAACGCTGTGATACTGCCACTCTTCGGCATTTTTGGGTGTGGTTAGACTGGCTTAAAATGGCGTCTCCCGCGCTTTCCTTTCTTCCCCGCTGCGGCTTAAAATGGCGTCTCCCGCGCTTTCCTTTCTTCCCCGCAGCGGCTTAAAATGGTGTCTCCCGCGCTGCTGCCAACGCCGCTCTCGGCGGTGCTCCTGGCAAATGGCGACGCCCTGTGGGTTTCGTGCGCTGCTCCTGCGCTGCTGCCAATGCCGCTCTCTGCGGTCCTCGTGGCAATGGCAGCGCCTCGCGTTTTCCTGTGCGCCTCTCTCCCCCGTTGATGCTGCTCGGCCCTTGACCACCGGCTGCGCTCTGCTCTCTCTCGCCTCTCTCCCCCGTTAACGCCGCTCGGTCCTCAACACCGGCTGCGCTCTGCTCTCTCTCGTTGACGCTGCTCGGCCCTTGAACACCGGCTGCGCCCCGTGCGCTCTGCCCTCTCTCTCTCCCCCGTCGACGCTGCTCGGCCTTTTTCTGTGCCGTTCGGTCGGCTCTAGCCGCCGCTGTCCGGGAAGGGTCTGCGCAGTACCTGTTGCCAGCCCGTTTCGCTGGACCACCGTGGCTGCAAAGCCAAGCCTGGCTCTCGACAGCCTCCCCTGCGATGCCCGTGCTTCTGGACTCGACCTCCTTCCACTGTTCTCCAGGAGCGAATCCCTGGGAGGTGATGCAGAGTTGCAGGTAGGTTCGAATCTTCTCGTCGCCAATGTTAGATCCGGGTATCTTAATGTGGTGTCCTTCAATAATCAGACAAAGACTGCAGGGAACGATCAACAGGTGTTTACTGAATGAGGGTTCAACTGCAACTGACTGTACAGAGCACTACTCAGGGTTTATATACAGGTGTGGTCACTGCCAGTACTACAGGATACAGGAGCTGTAAAAAGTAGTTCTCCCCCTTAAAGGTACATACATTACAGTTTTACTATGTTAAAGGCGCTATATAAATGCAAGTTGTTGGAGACAGGGAGGAGGAAGGGCAATGTAGGAGATTGTATTTGGTGTTTAGCAGGATTTGGATTGGGCTTTAGTGCACTGAGGCAATGGGCAGTGGGGCATTGAGGTATTGCACCCTCCTGCAGTTGACTCTAGCAGTCTCAAGTGCATCTGTCTTCTCCCTTCTCCAGATGGTGCACTGGTGGTCTCTGTTGGTCTTCTGCCTGATGAACATCCCCTCCACTTCCCCTGCACTTAGCGACGATGAGGACGAGCTCTTGATAGTTCCAGGAGACAGGGTGGTCAGCTGTCCGTCCAGATGCGTCTGCACCTTAGAGGCGACGGTAGACTGCAGCGGCGTGGATCTCAGCTCATTCCCCAGTGACTTGTCGGGCAACATCCAGCATTTGAACCTGCAGGTACTGAATCCGCCTCAGGTTCAACCGCCAAACCTTCAGCGAGGCTTCAGCCAGGTGGCTCACTTTCTCCAGGTCAGAAGCAGGAACCCTGGAAGGCGTTCAGCTCCCTAACCCTGGGCGGGGTGCTAAGCTCAGTTGTAGCACTGCATCCAATGCCCTGACTGAGATCAGCAAATCTGGCATGGACCAGGGAAGGTGCCTGGGACTTTTATGGCCCCTTTTCTCCCAGCTCCATTGTTGTGGAGGACTTGGAAGACAACATTTCTGGTAAATTTGTTTGCCGAGGAAGATCCCAGTGCTCAGGTGATGTTGAACACAGTCAATGGTGCAGTTTGGTGCATTTAACAACCAACTGTGTGTCTATAAGCAAAGAGGACACGGAGCTGAGGGTCAGTGATCAGAAACAGACCTCGCTACGATTGTCTACATGGGAGATGCAGTGATAAAAACAGTCAACACCACTCCACCCCACCTCCCACAAGAGGCCCACCCACCTTCAAATTCCAGTGACAACCAGCACAAAGTCTTTGGAATAGTGACCAACGTCCTTAATCCTGGATCCCAAACCCTGACTTCCAAAGGAAGGCAAACTTCAGGAAGTCCACTGTTTTTTATTTTTTTTACAAATATTGTGCTCCTCAAGGTGAGGAAGTTAGTGCTGGGACTCCTTCCAATGTGCACAATGACAGTAATGTTACTTTCCTTTTCAGCTGCTCACTGTCCCATCAAACACTCCCAGGGCAGGTGCAGCATGGGTTAGATACAGAGTAAAGCTCCCTCTACACTGTCCCATCAAACACTCCCAGGGCAGGTACAGCACGGGTTAGATACAGAGTAAAGCTCCCTCTACACTGTCCCATCAAACACTCCTAGGGCAGGTACAGCACGGGTTAGATACAGAGTAAAGCTCCTTCTACACTGTTCCTAAAGTGTTCTTGTCCTTGATTGACAACCAGTTACTCCCTGTTGGATAGTGTGCATGAGTGGATAGTGGATGCCTCCTGCAGTTGAATAGCACACTGGCATTCACTGTCTAGACTTACCCATGAAGAATAGTCACAATAGTGAGGTACCAGAGGGTGCCGGATACCTCATGGGAACTGGACTCCAGTAAGAAGTGTCGGGGGGTGGGTAAGAAAACGGACCGAGAAAAATTGGCAAAAGGTAAAAAACAAATGCAGAATGAGGAGCGTTTCCACTGAGGTGGGCTCACACTCAGCGAACAAAATCTCTAATTGCTTTCCTTGCAGAACAACCAGCTGGAAGACATTCCGAACGAGGAGCTGTCCAGGCTCACCAATCTGAGGACGCTCAGCCTGCACAGCAACAAGCTCCTATCCAGAGGTAGGGGACCGAAGGGAGAAAAGGGCCACACCCTGTGACACTTATCGGCCTGTCCCACTGTAGTCAGTAAGAAACTATCCCTGTTGATCTGAATGTAGACCAGTGAGATGAGATGAGATTCTGTGTTTATTTATAATCACAATTACAAAGGGCTGTGGTGAGACCACACCTGGAGTACTGTGTTCATTTTAGGCCTCCTTACCTAAGGAAGGATATACTTGCCTTGGAGGCGGTGCAACGAAGGTTCACTCGATTGATTCCTGGGATGAGAGGGTTGTCCTATGCGGAGAGATTGAGTAGATTGGGCCGATACTCTCTGTAGTTTAAAAGAATGAGAGGTGAGCTCAGTGAAATGTATAAAATCCTTAGAGGGCTTGACAGGGTAGATGCTGAGAGGCTGTTTCCCCTGGCTGGGGAGTCTAGAATCAGGGGTCACAGTCTCAGAATAAGGGGTCGGCCATTTAAGACAGAGATGAGGAGAAATTTCTTCACTCAGAGGGTGGTGAATCTTTGGAATTCTCTGCCCCAGAGGGCTGTGGAGGCTCAGTCGTTGAGTATATTCAAGGCTGAGATCGATAGATTTTTGGGCTCTCGGGGAATCGAGGGATATGGAGATCGGGCGGGAAAGTGTAGTTGAGGCCGATGATCAGCCATGATCTTATTGAATGGCGGAGCAGGCTCGAGGGACTGTATGGCCTACTCCTGCTTGTAGTGTCCGTGTGTAGATAAAGACACTGAAGACAGGAGTTGGTTCATAGGTATTTACTAAGCAAGTCTGGGGGGGGGGTTTCTAAAGGTTATACACAATACACAGGCTTATATAGCCCAAGTGGCAATTACCGGCATTACGCACACCTGGGGCTCTTAAAGGCACATACATCACAATTCCTCCCCTTCTAGCTAACTAGTACATCATATTTTAAGTAATTATTAATTACATGTTATATGCAAAATAATATACATTGCTGTATTAATTAATTATAAGTTAGTCTCTCAGGAGGCTTCCTGACTCGGTCCGGATAACGCCTCAGGGGTGTAGTAGTTTCTGGTGGTGTAGTAGGTTCTTCTGGCAAGGCTGATTCGGCTTGAATGCCAGTGTCGGGTTCATCGGGTTCCAGTATCACCGGATCGGAGGTAGATATGGGTATCTCTACTTCATCGTTAGATGTATAGAGTGGTGGTGTAGGTTGTCCCTTTTCGGATGACTTGATGATTTGGTCAGCATGGCGCCTTATTATGCTGTCTCCGATGTCCACGGTATACATCAGTGGTCCTAATCGTGTGCAGATAGTTCCAGGCTGCCATTTCTCGGTACGGTAGTCCCGGGCCAAAACCGGTTGGCCTATCTGGAAGGCCCTAGTTGGCCTTTCATTCATGCCCTGAAACTGCCGGTTCTCCACGTCCCTTCGGATGTTGGGCTTGACCAAATCCAGCCTGCAGCTTAGGTTTCTATTGTAGAACATCATGGCGGGAGTTTGGTTAGTAACCATATGCGTTGCATTCCTATATGCAAATAAGAAGTTATCCACCTTGTGCTGAAGTTTTATGTCTTCATTACCCATGGCCTTGATGGCCTTCTTGAAGGTCTGGACAAACCTTTCAGCCAATCCATTGGTGGCGGGATGGTATGGGGCAGACGTGTAGTGCTTTACCCCATTGTTCTTTAAGAACTTTCTGAATTCTTCGGACACAAATTGCGGTCCATTATCAGAACATCTCTGCTCCGGCAGCCCATTCCTGGCAAATATGGTCCTTAATACTGTGATGGTTTTTTCCGTGGTGGTGGAGGACATCTTTATTACCTCCGGCCACTTGGAGTGTGCATCAACTGCGATTAAGAACATTGAGTCCATAAATGGACCAGCAAAGTCGATGTGCACCCTTTGCCAGGGAGATGAGGGCCACTCCCATGGATGTAGAGGGGCCTGTGGCGGAGCATTTTGGACCTTCTGGCATCCTAGGCAGCTCTTGGTCATGTCTTCGATGTCTCCATCGATACCTGGCCACCATACAAACGCCCTAGCTAGGTTCTTCATTTTCACTCCACCCAGATGCCCCTCGTGAAGCTCCTTTAGCACTTTATCCTGGAGTTTGGGTGGAATCACCACTCTGGATCCACACATCAAGGTTCCTCGGCACACTGACAGCTGTTCTCTTCTTTGCGAGAATGCTGGCAACAGTGGTTCGCCATGTGCTGGCCATCCCTTCACTGTTAAATCGTAGACCCATGAGAGAGTAGGGTCATTTCTTGTCTCCCTTTCAATGGCAGAATTTGTCACCGGTAGACATTCCACTATGGTAGAGTGGAATATCTCTACTGGGTCTACTGTAGGTGCCTCTTCTATCGTTGGCAACGGTAGGCGTGATAAACCGTCAGCATTCCCATGCTGTTTTGACCCTTTGTATTCAATGTTGTATTGGTGTGCCCCTAGAAAAAGGGACCACCTCTGTAGTCTTTGTGCCGTCATAATGGGGACACCTTTTTTAGGGTTGAATATGGAGATGAGGGGTTGATGGTCAGTCAGCAAGGTAAATTTTTGTCCGTGTAGGTAATGGTTGAATTTCTTCACTCCCCATGCCAGGCTGAGTGCTTCCCTGTCTATCTGGGCATAGTTACGCTCAGCTGAGTTCAATGAGCGTGACGCAAAAGCTATCGGCCGTTCCGAGCCATCAGGGAATCTATGGGACAATACCGCTCCTATGCCGTAAGGGGATGCATCGCACGCCAGTCTGATTGGTAGTGATGGGTTGTAATGAGCCAAAATTTTCTCGGATGTGATTAAGTCTTTACATTTATGGAAGGCACGTTTACAGTCTTCATTCCATTTCCAAATCACTCCTGTCTGTAGAAGATCATTAAGAGGGTGTAGAATAGTTGATAAGTTCGGTAAAAATTTATGATAGTAATTTATTAATCCCAGGAATGACCTTAATTGTGAAACATTTTCAGGTGCTGGGGCTTTTATAACTGCTTCAATTTTTTCAGGTGACTTATGCAACCCTTCCTTATTAATTATGTGGCCACAATATGATATCTGATTTTGGAAAAATTCACACTTGGGGCGATTTGCTCGTAGGCCCCGTTCTTTCAGCCTAGTGAGCACCTGCTCCAAATTGGCAAGGTGCTCGTTGTCGTTTTCTCCTGTTATAAGGATGTCGTCTAGGTAGCATTGAGTCCCCGGAATCCCTTGCAGGACTTGCTCCATAGCTCTTTGCCAGATAGCTGGAGCTGATGCTATTCCAAAAACCAGTCGATTGTACTGGTACAGGCCTTTGTGTGTGTTTATTGTGAGATACTTTTTAGAGGTCTCCTCAACCTCCATCTGTAGATATGCCTGTGCCAAGTCAATTTTTGTGAAACGTTTCCCTCCGGATAGTGAGGCGAAAATATCGTCTATCCTCGGAAGAGGATACTGTACCATGTGAAGGACCGGGTTTACAGTCACCTTAAAGTCCCCACAGATGCGAATTTTTTTCTGTTCCTCAGAGTTATTTTTCAATGTTTTTTTCATGACTGGAACAATGGGTGTTGCCCATTCGCTCCAATCTATTTTGGATAGTACGCCTGCCTTTTCCAAATTCTTCAGCTCTGCCTCGACTGCCGGACGTATTGCGTATGGCACCGGTCTTGCCTTAAAATTTTTTGGAATTGCTGTATCTTCCACTTTTATTGAGGCGGTGATGCCTTTCAAGGTTCCTAGTTTCTCTTGAAACACTTCTTTGGCGTTGGCCAAGATGTCTTTTAATCGTTCAGGTATGATGTCATCATTGTTTTTTTCCTTACTGGTCACCGTCAGTGCCTGAATGGAGTGCCAGTCTAAACGTATCTTCCTTATCCATTCACGTCCCAACAACGGTGGACCACCATCTTGTAGAATGTATAAATACAACTTTTGTATTTCTTTGCCGTTGTATACCACAGGCACCCTTATTTTTCCTTTGGGGTAGACTTTCTGCCCCGTATATGTTTTTAAGATAATGGATGTGTCTTTTAGAGGTATATGCGAAAATAGCCTCTCGTAATCTCGTCGATTTATTACGGTTAGAGCTGATCCTGTATCTAGCTCCATTTTAACTGGGCACCCTGCTATTGTGAGGGTAACCCAAATGGTTTGGTAATCCTCTTTGGCAAGTACATTATGTAATTTGAGACAGCTTAGTCTCTTGTTTCCGGAGTCACTATCGCTATTCTGGTCTTCGGAGCTATTGTCCGTCATCATTTGTACCTTCCTGTACTTTTCTTTATTGATTTTTTGTTTTCTGTCAGTGGATTTATTTTGTCCAGATTGGCATACCCGTGCAATGTGTCCAATCTTACCACATTGCCTGCATGCTTTGCCCTTGAACCAGCAGTCCCTCTGGTTATGGGTGGATCTGCCGCAGCGATAACATCTTCCGAACTCCTGTGTCATTTTATGGGTGCCGAAGTCCTGTGTCTTTTGTTGTATCTCTGCAGCTCCTTTTGCTGCTGCTTCGTATGATACAGCCATACTGAAAGCTTTGTCCAATGTTAAATCTTTTTCAGAAAGCAGTCTTTTTTGTGTTCCTTCACTTAAGAGACCGCAAACAAATTTGTCTCGAAGATAATCCGATAGTCCTGCTCCGAATTGGCAGTACTTTGATAGCTTTCTTAATTCGTTTAGGTAATCAGCGTTACTTTCATTCTTGTGTTGATTTCTCTTGAAGAACTTGAATCGTTCCGCTATCAGCAGCGGTGTTGGGTTTAAATGCTCCTGCAGGGTATCAACAATTTCTTTAAAAGTCTTGTCCTTTGGTTTGGCTGGGGTGATTAAATTTCGTAACAGCCCGTATGTCTTTGCGCCCATTAAGTTCAGAAGTACTGAAGCTTTTTTTTCATCTGTTATTCCATTTGCAGTGCAATAAACCTCTACTCTTTCCACGTATGTGGTCCAATCTTCTATTTCGCCATCAAAAGCCTCAATATTACCAGATTTAGGCATTTCAGAAAAGATATGGCGCTTCCCGCGCTTTTTTTTTTTCTCTCTGTAGCAACGATATGGCGCTTCCCGCGCTTTCCCGCCGCTGCTACCGATAACAACGCTGTTTTACTGTGGTTTCCGTTTATTCACTGTTGGAGACTCATTCCCGACGGAGGTCTAAACGCTGACCTGCTTGCCGCGCCGGCCGTCTCTCGAGTGCACCCTCCCAGTCCGTTATTGCTTGCCTCCGATTTCGCTGCCTGTCTCAGCTGTAGAGCCCGCCGCTGGAGCTCCAGCCTGACGCCCAGGAAGGATTAGCGCAGTACCTGTCACCAGCTTGGCCAGCTGGTGAAACCACAGTTTCTCTTACTTCCTTGAGTCTTCTGGACGCTGGAGGAATCGATGTCCTTGAGGTGCTGCCGAATTGCAGGTAAGTCCGTTTCCACTTCGTCGCCACTGTAGTGTCCGTGTGTAGATAAAGACACTGAAGACAGGAGTTGGTTCATAGGTATTTACTAAGCAAGTCTGGGGGGGGGGGGGGGGGGGTTTCTAAAGGATATACACAATACATAGGCTTATATAGCCCAAGTGGCAATTACCGGCATTACGCACACCTGGGGCTCTTAAAGGCACATACACCATAATTGCTCTTAAAGGCACATACACCACACTGCTCCTATTTCTTATGTTCTTACAGGGCTTCCAGACAAGGCCTTCAAGTCTCTGCAGCAACTGGAGTACCTCTATTTGGCAAATAACAAGGTGAGAGCCCCAACATCCCCCATACTGGTGCAGTAAGGTGAACTGGGCAGACCTCATCTCAGGGAGGCAAAGAGAGGCAGCTGGGGTGGTGGACAAGGACAGGAGGAATATAACTGGCCTCAACGTTATTTAATTCCTTACACCACCCACCCCTCTACCGTACGTTGGGAAGAAAATGAGCATAGTTGAAACCTGTGAAAGTGTCACTGAGCCAGCACCTTCAGGAGAAAAGAAAACCTTGCATTTATACAGGAAACTCTTTATTATCCGGCACCGACGGGACCGGCGTGCTGCCGGTTTATCAAAAAAGTCCGGATTACAGAGAGGTATAGTTAAAAGGTACGAGAGCTCCGTACACAGCAACAAATCCAGGCTTCCCTGTTGCTTAGCAACAGGTGCAAGAACCCGGCCACAGACCAAGCGTCCCTGTTGCTTAGCAACAAGTGCAGGAACCCCCCGATTACACAGCCACAGATCCAGGAACGGCCACTAATATGAAATAAAACTTACCTGAACCTACTCCTGAATTTTGCCGGTTAACAGAAATTTCCGGTTATTTAGGTGCCGGTAAATCGAGAGTTTCCTGTATAGCACTCTGTACGTCCCAAAGTGCTTTACAGCCAATGAAGTACTTTTGGGGAAGGAGGGTAATCGAGTCTACTTTCACCACCTCCAGATGCCACCATGACATCCTCATCCACTTCACTCCTTGCTGCTGTGTAATGTTCCACTTGTTTCTGCAGCTCTGACTCTCGGACCCACCCACACGGCTAATTCCGAGGAAGCCAGGTTTGGATTTGAGGAGTCCAAGTGATGAAATTGTTGGTGCAGTGACAATTTCTGCCCCTAGATGTCTATAACACTCTACGGGACTATGATGGGATCAATGGCGGGGTACCAGTAATGCTCTCTTCATGTTATGCAACACACTACTTGAACACGGCTTCTTTCTATAGTGTCCTTCTGGAAAGTGAGCCAGGCATGTGGTGTTAGGATGGAACTGGGTACAACAATGCTTATGAGGAAAGGTTGGACAGGCTAGGCTTGTATCCGCTGGAGTTTAGAAGAGTAAGAGGTGACTTGATTGAAACATATACGATCCTGAGGGGTCTGGACAGGGTGGATGTGGAGAGGATGTTTCCTCTTGTGGGAGAATCTAGAACTAGGGGTCACTGTTTAAAAATAAGGGGTCGCCCATTTAAGACAGAGATGAGGAGAATTTTTTTCTCACAGAGGGTCGTGAGGCTTTGGAACTCTCTTCCTCAGAGGGCGGTGGAAGCAGAGTCTTTGAATATTTTTAAGGTAGAGGTAGATAGATTCTTGGTAAGCAAGGGGGTGAAAGGTTATCGGGGGTAGGCGGGAATGTGGAGTAATCAGATCAGCCATGATCTTATTGAATGGCGGAGCAGGCTCGAGGGGCCGAGTGGCCTACTCCTGCTCCGATTTCGTATGCTTCAAATGGTTCTCCTCTATGATTCCATGCTGACCTACTGGGTAAAGGCATCACTCGGCGTAGTGACGTGTAAATGTAGACCAGAAGGTGCTAGTTTGGGTCCCTGTCTGAGATGACACAGCTGATCTTAGGCCAGCTGAGTAGGGGTCACAGCAACTGACCTCTGTGACCCTGGGCCAAGAGGGGGCAATCCGCTGGGGTTCCCATCCTCACTGTTGTCCAGTGACCCCCCCCCCCCCGTTGGATGGTGGGCAAATATCAGCCGTGGCTCAGTGGCCAGCACTCTCGCCCCTGGGTCAGAGGTCGTGGGTTCAAGCTCCCACTCCAGGACCCGAGCACATAATCTAGGCCGACACTCCAGGCCCGCACTGTCTTTCGGATGAGACGTTAAACCCAGGCTCCATGTGCCTGCTCAGGTGGACGTGGAAGATCCCGTGGTACTATTCAAGGAAGGCCAGGGGAGCTCTCTGGTGTCCTGGGCAAAATGTCTCCTTTAACCAGCACCACCAAAATGGAGTAATTGTTCGTTTATTTTAATGATGAATGTTTGTGGGTTTTTTTTTTTAATTCGTTTTTCACAGAAACCCCACAGTGCAGATAGAGGCCATTTCGGCCCATCGAGCCTGCACCAACACATATCCCACCCTATCCCCGTAACCCCACGTATTTAATCCCCCTAACACTAAGGGTCAATTTATCATAGCCAATCAACCTAACCCGCACATCTTTGGACTGTGGGAGGAAACCGGAGCACCCGGAGGAAACCCACGCAAACACGGGGAGAATGTGCAAACTCCACACAGACAGTTGCCCGAGGCCGGATTCGAACCCGGGTCTCTGGCGCTGTGAGGCAACAGTGCTAACCACTATGCCACCGTGCTGCCCCTATGCCATGGGATGTGGATGTGGGCGTCGCAGGCAAGGCCAGCATTTATTGCCCATCCCTAATCACCCTTGAGAAGGTGGTGGTGAGCCGCCTTCTTGAACCGCTGCAGTCCGTGTGGTGAAGGTACTCCCCCAGTGCTGTTAGGGAGGGAGTTCCAGGATTTTGACCCAGCGACGATGAAGGATCAGTGATATACTTCTAAGTCAGCATGGTGTGTGTGACTTGGAGGGGCACTTGGAAGTGGCGGTGTTCCCATGCACCTGCTGCCCTTGTCCCTCTAGGTGGAAGAGTTCGCGGGTTTGGGAGGTGCTGCCGAAGAAGCCTTGGCGAGTTGCTGCAGTGCATCTTGTAGATGGTGCACACTGCAGCCACGGTACGCCGGTGGTGGAGGGAGTGAATGTTTAAGGTGGTGGATGGGGTGCCAATTAAGCGGACTGCTTTGTCCTGGATGGTTTCGAGCTTCTTGAGTGTTGTTGGAGCTGCACTCATCCAGGCAAGTGGAGAGTATTCTATCACACACCTTACTTGTGCCTTGTAGATGGTGGAAAGGCTTTGGGGAGTCAGGAGGTGAGACACTCGCCGCAGAATACCGCTGTGTGCAAATTGCTTACCATGTTTCGTACATCACAACAGTGACTCTTATTGGCTGTGAAGCGCTTTGGGACATCCTGAGGATGCGGAAGGCGCTATATAAATGCAAGTTGATCCTTTCTCTATTTCCCTAAGGACAAGATTAAGGTGCAATGCTCTTCACTGTGAAGTGGCTTGTCCAGATTCACGGACATAGCTGACTCGTGATGATCGCCTCCGTGGGGAAGGTACTGGAGGGTGGGCATCACCTCTGGACATGTCCCAGTGCCTTGAGACAAAGCTGAAAGGGATAAAAATGACAGCGAGTAGAAGCTATTCGTGCTGAAGCAGGAGGGAAAGAGAGTGGGTCCTGTTCAAACATTTTGAGGACGGGCTGAGGTGGACGGACTGGAACGCCTCTCTCTTACGATGAGGTATGTTACATAATGTGCTAACAAGAACCGTGACCCGATTGTGATCTTCCTGATGTTGTATTCAGCTGACCGTGACACCCAGACGACTGCCCAACACCCTGCGAATCGCCGACTTTGCTGCCAACCATCTCAAGGAGGTCTTTGCACTTACCTTCGGGCACAAACCAAAGCTCAGGTAAAGTCCTGTTGGACCAGTGAGTGTGGCTGTCGTCTGCAGAGGGCAAAGCATTTAAAGGGTTTACACGGATTTTTTTGAAGGTGACAATGAATTCCAATTCCTGTCATACTGCTCAACCATGAAGGCGATGGCAGGACTGGGGAGCTTACCAACAGAAGCAGTAACCTGCAGGTCAGGTACGATACATGCCCTGTAACAGCGGCCTGTGGTTGTGTATACGGGAGCTGTACACCATTGGTACACCACTGGTAAAATAGATCAGGGAGAACCAGTGGATGTGGTGTATTTGGACTTTCAAAAGGCTTTCGATAAGGTCCCGCATAAGAGATTAGCGTGTAAAGTTAAGGCATATGGGATTGGGGGCAAGGTATTGACTTGGATAGAGAACTGGTTGGCAGATAGAAAGCAAAGAGTTGGAATAAACAGGTCTTTTTCCGAGTGGCAGGCAGTGACTAGTGGGGTACCGCAGGGATCGGTGCTAGGACCCCAGCTATTCACAATATATATTAATGATCTGGACGAGGGAACTAGATGTAATATCTCCAAGTTTGCAGACGACACAAAGCTGGGTGGGCGTGTGTGCTGTGAGGAGGATGCCGAGAAACTCCAGTATGATTTGGACAGGTTGGGTGATTGGGCAGAAGCATGGCAGATGCAATATAATGTGGATAAATGTGAGGTTATCCACTTGGTGTCAAAAACAAGAAGGCAGATTATTATCTGAATGGCAATAGATTGGGAGAAGGAGAAGTACAACGAGACCTGGGTGTCCTTGTGCACCAGTCGCTGAAGGTAAGCATGCAGGTGCAGCAGGTGGTTAAGAAGGCAAATGGTATGTTGGTCTTCGTAGAGAGAGGGTTTGAGTACAGGAACAAGGATGTCTTGCTGCAGTTGTACAGGGCCTTGGTGAGACCACATCTTGAGTATTGTGTGCAGCTTTGGTCGCCTTATCTGAGGAAGGCTGTTCTTGCCATGGAAGGAGTGCAGCGAAGATTCACCAGGCTGATACCTGGGATGGCAGGAATGACGTATGAGGAGAGATTGTGTCGATTGGGCTTGTACTCGCTGGAGTTTAGAAGAATGAGAGGGGATCTCATTGAAACTTATAAAATTCTAACAGGACTAGACAGACTAGATGCGGGAAGGATGTTCCCGATGGTCGGGGAGTCCAGAACCAGGGGTCACAGTCTAAGGATAAGGGGTAAGCCATTTAGGACAGAAATGAGGAGGAATTTCTTCACCCAGAGAGTGGTGAACCTGTGGAATTCTCTACCACAGAAGGCAGTTGAGGCCAATTCATTAAATATATTCAAGAAGGAGTTGGATATATTTCTTAAGGCTAAAGGGATCAAGGGATATGGGGAGAAGCCAGGGACAGGGTACTGAATTTGGATGATCAGCCATGATCGCATTGAATGGCGGAGCAGGCTCGAGGGGCCGAATGGCCTACTCCTGCTCCTATCTTCTATGTTTCTATGCTTCTGACATCACCCCTGAGCGGCCTGGCTCTAATGTTAAGGTTCTGTCCCCTTGTTCTGGGCTTCCCCACCAGAGGAAATAGTTCCTCTCTATCGACCCGATCAACTCCTATAATCAACTTAAACACCTCAATTAGATCACCTCTTAATCTTCTACATGCAAGGGAAGACAAGCCTAGTCTATGCAACCCATCCTCATAATTGAACCCTTTCAGCCCCGGTATCATTCACACACCAGCTTCATCCATCCATACGGCTAGATAACCGAATGGCTCCTCCGCCGCAAGCCCCCACCTATCGGTATTGGGCTCTGCGGTACTGTGATTGTGGCCCTCACCCAGTCTATAGTCAGTCGAGCACCGGGACAGTAGGTGGGACAACGCGGCCAACTTACACCCAACGTGCGCTGTATGCAAAGGGTTCGGAAGCATCAAAGAACTGACTGCCCGGCACGGGGCAAGGGAAATACTCGACTGGTTGGACAAGTTACACAAACATCTCCTTCAACAAACACCTTGCGCTAGTATACGGCCTTTAACATTGCAAAAAACATCCCAAAGTGTTTAACAAAATTCGCAGGTGGAATATATGCTGAGCAGAGGGGAGGGAACCAAAGGCAAGGTTGAACAGGTAGGTTTTGGAGAGGCTTTTGATGATGTGGAGAGAGTTAGCAAGGGGGAGGGTGTTTAGGGAGGGAGTCTGAGTGAAGGGGCGTGATGGCTGACAGCTCTGTTACCATAGAGTCATAACGTCGTGTCATAACGGCACAGGAGGCCGCCATTCGGCTCATCCAGTCTGTGCCGGCTCTCCGCAGAGCAATCCAGTCAGTCCCATTCCCCCGCTCTATCCCCGTAGCCCTGCAAGTTTATTTCCCTCAAGTGCCTATCCAGTCTCCCCTTGAAAACATTGAGTGTCTCCGCTTCCACCACTTCCGTCGGCAGCGAGTTCCAGGTCCTCATCACTCGCTGCGTAAAAAACTTTTCCTCACATCCCCCCTGTATCTATTGCCCAGAACCTTAAATCTGTGTCCCCTAGTCCTTGTACCATCAACTAGTGGGAACAGCCTTTCCCTGTCTAGCCTATCCAAACACGTCATAATCTTGTACACCTCTATCAAATCACCCCGCAACCTCCTTTGCTCTAATGAAAACAAATCCAGCTTCTCCAACCTGTTCTTGTAGCTAAGATCCCCCATCCCCAGAACCATTCTGGTAAATCTCCTCTGCACCCTCTCAAGGGCCTTCACATCCTTCCTAAAGTGTGGTGACCAGAACTGGACGCAATACTCCAGTTGTGGCCTAACCAGCGTTCAGCATAACTTCTCTACTTCTGTACTCAATCCCTCTGTTTATGAAGCCCAAGATCTCATATGCTTTGTTAACCATTCTCTCAATATGTCCTGCCACCTTCAGGGACCTATGCACATTAACTCGCAGGACCTTCTGTCCCTGCACACACTTTAAAACTGTGCCATTAAGTGTATATTGCCCCTCCCTGTTCCTTCTGCCAAAATGCATCACCTCACACTTCTCTGTATTAAATTCCATCTGCCACTTGTCTGCCCATTCTGCTGGCCTTTCTGCCCATTCTGCTAGCCTTTCTACATCCTGTTGCAGTCGATTGGTATCATCAATGCTGGAGTGGAGAGTGGGGAATGTCCAAAGTGAGAAGAGCTGGAATGGAGGACTGGAGGAGGTTGCAGAGACAGCACAAGGCAAGGCCATGGAGGGGGTCTGTAAATGAGGCGGTGAGTGGAGCACAGTGTGGGGCAGGATTTGGGAGCAGTCTTTTGGATGAGTTGTAATTTATGTGAGCTGAAGCAACTGAAGGGATTGTTGGGGAAATCAGGCCTCGAGATGGTGAAAAGGTGGACGAGGGTTTCAGTAGCTGTGAGAGGATGAGGTAAGGGCAGATGGTGGGTGATATGGAGGTGAAAATAGGTTAATAAACATTAACAAACTACTTAAACCCTCAGCATGCTTCAGCCTAAGTCAGAAGGTTGCGGGTCCAAGTCCCATTCCAGAACTTGAATATATAATGTTGAATGGTACTTCGGTGCAGTACTGAGGGAGTGCTGCTTCATTAGAGATGCCAG
Source organism: Somniosus microcephalus (assembly GCF_052327205.1). Lineage (NCBI taxonomy): Eukaryota > Metazoa > Chordata > Chondrichthyes > Squaliformes > Somniosidae > Somniosus > Somniosus microcephalus. Next base: position 23,684,245 of record NC_141017.1, on the reverse strand, counting down.
ATTAGGTATTAAATGGAGGCGCCGCCTGTCAGTTCATGTGAACGTAAATGATTCCACTGCACTATTTGAAGAAGAGCAGGGAGACCCCCATGTGTCCTGACCAATATTCCTCCAACACCATCAAGAACAGATTAACTGTGCACTTACCTCATTTGCTGTTTGTAGGACCTTCCTCAATACAAACTGGCTGTTGCATTTGCCCATATAACCATATAATTGGATATGAAGCACTTTAGGATATCCTGAGGACATGAAAAGTGCTCCCTAAATAAAAGTTTGTGGGGTTGTTCTCCTTAGAGCAAAAAAGGTTAAGGTAAGACTTAATAGAGGTGTTCAAAATTATGAAGGGTTTTGGTAGAGTGAATAAGGAGAAACAGTGGCAGGAGGGTTGATAACCAGAGGACACAGATTGAACTTAATTGGCAAAAGAACCAGAGGCGAGACGAGGAAACATTTTTTTTCCGTAGCGAGTTGCTGGGATCTGAAACACGCTGCCTGAAAGGGCGGTGGAAACAGATTCAATAATAACTTTCAAAAGGCAATTGGATAAATGCTTGAAAGGGAAACATTTGCAGGACTGTGGGGAAAGAGCAGGGGGGGAGTGAAGAATAGAATGGTTACAGCACGGAAGAAGGCGGCCATTCGGCCCGTCGAGCCCGTGCCGACTCTCGGCTAGTCCCCCTCCCCCGCCCTTTCCCCGTAGCCCTGCAAATTGTTTTCCTTCAGATACTTATCCAACTCCCTTTTGAAAGGTAAGATTGAGTCTGCCTCCACCGCCCTGCCACCTTCAACGATTTGTGCACACATACCCCCAGGTCTCTCTTCGTGCACCCCCCTTTAGGATTGTGCCCTTTAATTTATATGTCCTCTCCCCATTTTTTGTGCCAATTTAACACTGTTCTGCATTAAATTTCATCTGCCACGTGTGATTAATGGGAGAGCTCTTTCAAAGAGCCGGCACAGGCACAATGGGCCGAATGGCCTCCTTCTGCGCTGTATCATTCTGTGATCCGATGATTGTGCTCTGTTTCACACCAGCATTTACAACGAGGCTGATCTATCTGAGATACAGCTCCCTACTGGATAGACACATGGGAGCCATTTGATTTACACTCACTGCCCACTGCTCAAATACAAAGGATATCTCAAATGCTGAGAAAGAAGGGAAACACTGCCATTGAACAGCAGAATTTTTAGCAATGGGGAAAGGTCTTTCAGTCCCACGAGCCGGATGTCAACTCCACCGACCCGTCCGCTCATCATATCCTTCAAACCCATCACCCCCCCTAGTTGCCTCACGACCCTTTTGTACTACATTTCACTACAGCAAGCTACGGTAACTGATGTAAGAAAACTACTAGGCACTTGGTCTAAGCGTTAAACAAAGCTTTAATCAACTGTTTTACAATATGGAGGTCTAGTTGTGTCCTTCACTAGTTCCTGTTAAGAATGTCCTGCGCAAGCTGGGCCCGTGCCCGAGTATTTATACTCTCCCTGGACAGCGCCACCCGTAGGCCGCTCAGTATTATTTCATAAGTCTTTCTTTCATGAATGACTGATTCATGTCAGTAACCATGGGTGTGTGCTGTTTCTCAACAGGTCTATATATCTTCACAACAACAAGCTGACAAACGCAGGCCTCCCCAAGGCCATGTTCAGCGGCTCCGACATGGTCAATATTTTAATTCTATCCAACAATAATCTAACCCGCGTCCCAGAGAATCTACCACCTCTGCTCATTCAGCTGCATTTACAGGTAGGTGGCAAAGTGTCAGTTAACTACACACACACGCGCCCACACCCAGTGTAACGTGTATCTGCTTTCATCACATGTCCTGGACCATGCTGCACAACTGCAGCTGAAATCTCCCCAGGGACATTTGGTTAATGACTTGCTGTGTCGGAACGTCAACCTTATTCCAAGGATGTCAGCTCCGTTCTTGGCTCATGGATTCCCTCCGTCTAAACCCTCAGAGGCCATGTCCCGCCCGATTCGAAGTTTTTCCAGCTTTTAGCGTGATTTCATCTGAGGTATCAAAGGGTTCTGCAGTAACGACAGGGTTTTCAGAAAGAGAGAAAAAGAGAGAAAGAGAGAGCTGTTAGCAGAGCACTGTGTTTCCCATGGAACCCAGCTATTAGGATTCTTCAATGGCACACCAAACTGTTCTTCAGTAGTGAACACAGACCCAGCTCACACGGGCCTCTGTTGGAACATAAGAAATAGGAGCAGGAGTCGGCCATTCGGCCCTTCGAGCCTGCTCCGCCATTCAATGAGATCCTGGCTGATCTTCTGCCTCAACTCCATTCAGCGGCCCTATCCCTTGATGCCCTTACTAGTCAGAAATCTATCGACTTCTGTTTTGAATATACTCAATGACTGAGCCTCCACAGCCCTCTGGGGTAGAGAATTCCAAAGATTCACCACCTTCTGTGCGAAGAGATATCTTCTCATCTCAGTCCTGAATGTCCTACCCTTTATCCTGAGGCTGTGGCCCCTGGTTCTAGACTCCCCAGCCAAGGGAAACATTCTCCCAGCAGTATATTGAACACAGACCCAGCTCACACAGGCCCCTGTTCAGTATATTGAACACAGACCCAGCTCACACAGGCCCCTGTTCAGTATATTGAACACAGACCCAGCTCATACAGGCCTCTGTTCAGTAGTAAACACAGACCCAGCTCACACAGGCCACTGTTCAGTATATTGAACACAGACCCAGCTCATACAGGCCCCTGTTCAGTATATTGAACACAGACCCAGCTCACACAGGCCTCTGTTCAGTATATTGAACACAGACCCAGCTCACACAGGCCCATGTTCAATATATTGAACACACACCCAGCTCACACAGGCCTCTGTTCAGTATATTGAACACAGACCCAGCTCATACAGGCCCCTGTTCAGTATATTGAACACAGACCCAGCTCACACAGGCCCCTGTTCAGTATATTGAACACAGACCCAGCTCACACAGGCCTCTGTTCAGTATATTGAACACAGACCCAGCTTGTACAGGCCCCTGTTCAGTATATTGAACACAGACCCAGCTCACACAGGCCCCTGTTCAGTATATTGAACACAGACCCAGCTCATACAGGCCTCTGTTCAGTAGTAAACACAGACCCAGCTCACACAGGCCACTGTTCAGTATATTGAACACAGACCCAGCTCATACAGGCCCCTGTTCAGTATATTGAACACAGACCCAGCTCACACAGGCCTCTGTTCAGTATATTGAACACAGACCCAGCTTGTACAGGCCCCTGTTCAGTATATTGAACACAGACCCAGCTCACACAGGCCCCTGTTCAGTATATTGAACAGACCCAGCTCATACAGGCCTCTGTTCAGTATATTGAACACAGACCCAGCTCACACAGGCCTCTGTTCAGTAGTAAACACAGACCCAGCTCACACAGGCCACTGTTCAGTATATTGAACACAGACCCAGCTCACACAGGCCTCTGTTCAGTATATTGAACACAGACCCAGCTCACACAGGCCCATGTTCAATATATTGAACACAGACCCAGCTCATACAGGCCCCTGTTCAGTATATTGAACACAGACCCAGCTCACACAGGCCTCTGTTCAGTATATTGAACACAGACCCAGCTTGTACAGGCCCCTGTTCAGTATATTGAACACAGACCCAGCTCACACAGGCCCGTTCAGTATATTGAACACAGACCCAGCTCACACAGGCCCCTGTTCAGTAGTGAACACAGACCCAGCTCACACAGGCCCCTGTTCAGTAGTGAACACAGAGCCAGCTCACACAGGCCTCTGTTCAGTATATTGAACACAGACCCAGCTCGTACAGGCCCCTGTTCAGTATATTGAACACAGACCCAGCTCACACAGGCCTCTGTTCAGTATATTGAACACAGACCCAGCTCACACAGGCCTCTGTTCAGTATATTGAACACAGACCCAGCTCACACAGGCCTCTGTTCAGTATATTGAACACAGACCCAGCTTGTACAGGCCCCTGTTCAGTATATTGAACACAGACCCAGCTCACACAGGCCTCTGTTCAGTATATTGAACACAGGCCCAGCTCACACAGGCCTCTGTTCAGTATATTGAACACAGACCCAGCTCACACAGGCCCCTGTTCAGTATATTGAACACACACCCAGCTCACACAGGCCCCTGTTCAGTATATTGAACACAGACCCAGCTCACACAGGCCCCTGTTCAGTAGTGAACACAGACCCAGCTCACACAGGCCTCTGTTCAGTAGTGAACACAGACCCAGCTCACACAGGCCTCTGTTCAGTATATTGAACACAGACCCAGCTCATACAGGCCTCTGTTCAGTAGTAAACACAGACCCAGCTCACACAGGCCACTGTTCAGTATATTGAACACAGACCCAGCTCATACAGGCCTCTGTTCAGTATATTGAACACAGACCCAGCTCGTACAGGCCCCTGTTCAGTATATTGAACACAGACCCAGCTCACACAGGCCCCTGTTCAGTAGTGAACACAGACCCAGCTCACACAGGCCCCTGTTCAATATATTGAACACACACCCAGCTCACATAGGCCTCTGTTCAGTATATTGAACACAGACCCAGCTCACACCGGCCCCTGTTCAGTATATTGAACACAGACCCAGCTCACACAGGCCTCTGTTCAGTATATTGAACACAGACCCAGCTCACACAGGCCCCTGTTCAGTATATTGAACACAGACCCAGCTCACACAGGCCCCTGTTCAGTATACTGAACACAGACCCAGCTCACACATGCCCCTGTTCAGTAGTGAACACAGACCCAGCTCACACAGGCCCCTGTTCAGTACATTGAACACAGACCCAGCTCGTACAGGCCTCTGTTCAGGCTGCTTTACATACAGTGGACAATTATATTCGTTGAGAAAACTAAGTGAAGGGCCAAGGTCCAAATTGGCCGACACTGCCAAGAGTAAGAGGGAAGACGAGATCCATCAGGGGGTGGTGATTCGGTGATGCTAAGCTAGTACATTGGAGGGGAGGAAGGCTCTCAAAGTTCGAATGATTTGGGTTTTTTTTTGTGTGTGTTTCTCTATAACAGAACAACAGAATCTCAAAGATTCCCAAAGGCGCCTTCAGTAATTTGCAGCAACTTCGAGAACTCTACCTGCAATGCAACAGCCTGTCCAATGCGGGTATTGATTCACAAACCTTCAGGTGAGCCATGCAAAGCAATGCAACATTCACCAGAGAGTGAAGGCACCGAGACCCTGCAGACACAACCAGCTCTATCCAATGGGCAGTTAGTTGCCTTGGATCAGGAGCCATGAGCTGCACCAATTGCAGGAGGGTTTATTGGGATCCTGGTTCCTAACGGCCCATAAGCGGGTGACATTGTAAAATATCCCCCCAGCAGTAAATTAGTTCAAGATTTCTGTGATATTCAGGACACTGGCTCCATCAAACAGGATGAAGGCCGCGTGTCAATGATCGGGAATCAGAGGGACAGGGATGGCACGAGGGGGAGGAGGAGGCTGACATTGCACCTCGATCATTGTGTAAATCTAATGGGCTGAATGGACTTCTTGTCCTTTTAGGTTTTTTACTGGTTATAAGATTGTTGTTCACCGTCTTCCGGCTGAGACATTAAACCAAGGCCCCATCTGCCCCCTCAGGTGGACGTAAAAGATATCATGGCACTATTCGAAGAACTGGGGAGTGCTACCAGCACAGAAACAGGCCATTCAGCCCAACAGGTCTACACTGGTGTTTATGCTCCACATGAGCCTCCTCCCAGCCTACTTCATCTAACCCCATCTTCGATTCCTTTCTCCCTCATGTGCTTATCTAGCTTCCCTTTAAATGCATCGATACTATTTGCCTCAACCACTCCCTGTGGTAGCGAGCTCCCCATTCTCACCACTCTCTGGGTAAAGAAGCTTCTCCTGAATTCCCTATTGGATTTATTAGTGACTGTCTTCTATTGATGGCCCCTAGTTCTGGTCTCACCTGCAAGTGGAAACATCTTCTCTACATCTACCTTATCAAACCCTTTCATAATCTTATCAGGTCACCCCCTCAGCCTTCTCTTTTCTCTGTTCAATCTTTCCTGATAGGTATAACCTCTCGCTTCTGGTATCATTCTAGTAAATCCTTTTTGCACCGTCACCAGTGCCTCTATATCCTTTTCATAATATGGGGACCAGAACTGTTCACTGTACACCAAGTGAGGTCTAACCAATGTTCTATACAAGTTTAACATAACTTATCTGCTTTTCAACTCTATTCCTCTAGAAATGAACCCCAGTGCATTGTTTGCTTTTTTAATGGTCTTATTAACCTGCATCGCTACTTGTAGTGATCTGTGTATCTGTAGCCTCAGATCCCTCTGTTCCTCTACCCCATTTAGACACTTACTTTCCAAGGAGTATGTAGCCTCCTTAGTCTTCCTACCAAAATGTACCACCTCACACTTAACGATATTGAAGTTCATTTGCCAACTGCACACCCATTCTCTAAGTTTATTAATGTCTTCCTGTATTTTGTTGCAGTCCTCCTCTGTAATAACTATACCCCCACCGATCCCTGTGGAACACCACTTCCCACCCTTTGCCAGTCTGAGTAGCTACCTTTAACCTCTACTCTGTTTTCTGTTCTGTAGCCAGCTTGCTATCCATTCTGCTTCACACGTTCTGACCTTAGTCATGAGTCTACCTTATCGAAGGCCTTTTGAAAACCCAAATATATTACATCTACTACATTACCCTTATCTACCCTTTCTGTTATTTCTTCAAAGAATTCAATAAGGTTGGTCAAGCCTGACTTTCCCCTTTTGAAATCCATGCTGACCACTCTATTATATTTTCGGTTTCTTGATGTTTTTCTGTTACATCTTTGAGTAAGGATCCCATTATCTTTCCCACCTGACAGTAAAATGAAAGGGATGGAGTACCTGGATTTGTCCAGCAACAACCTGGCGAAGATACCCGAAGGGCTGCCCCCAAACATTGTCGTTCTGCAGCTGGGGAAAAACCGCATCACCTCGATCTCCAAGCACAGCATCAACAGGATCCGGAACCTGGAATACCTGCTGCTTCAAAATAACAGGATCACCGCGGGCGGAATCCACAAGGACGCTTTTGGGAAGCTGCGAAAGTTGCACACGCTTCACATCTTCAACAACCCGCTGGGCAAGGTGCCGGCCGGCCTCCCCCGGCGCATCAGCTCACTCATGCTGCTCCACAACGCCGTCGAGCAGATCGCCGTCAACGACTTTGTCTCCACCTACTACCTGACCGAGCTCAACTTAAGCTACAACAAGCTTTACAGCGCCCGCATCCACAGGCTGGCCTTCCGCAAGCTCCGCCAGCTGGAGGCGCTCGACCTGTCCGGCAACAACCTGACCCTGCTCCCCAGCGGCCTCCCGCCCAGTCTGGAGGTGCTGAAGATACAGCATAGCCAAGTCAATCGACTCTCTGCCGAGGTGCTGCTCAACATGAAGGCTCTGAAGGAGCTGCGTCTGAGTCACAACAAGCTCACCATCGGCAAGATAGCACCCGGCACATGGGGGGAAGTGCCCAATCTTAAGGTTGGTAAAGAAACTGTGAAAGAAGAAAAAAAGAAAAAAATACTTGCATTTCATTTCTATAGCGCCTTTCGCAACCTCAGGACGTCCCAATGTGCTTTACAGCCAATGAAGTACTTTTGAAATGTACTTGCTGTTGTAATGTGTCACCCTGGTGGGGAAATTAGAACTCGGGGGCACAGTTTCAGAATAAAGGGTCGCCCTTTTAGAACTGAGATGAGGAGGAATTTCTTCTCTCAGAGGGTCGTAAATCTGTGGAATTCTCTACCCCAGAGAGCCGTGGAGGCTGGGTCATTGAATATATTTAAGGTGGAGATGGGACAGATTTTTGCAAGATAAGGGAGTGAAGGGTTATGGGGAGTGGGCGGGGAAGTGGCTTTGAGCCCAAGATCAGCCATGATCTTATTGAATGGCGGAGCAGGCTCGAGGGGCCAAGTGGCCTATTCCTGCTCCTATTTCTTATGTAAGAAACACATTTGAGCAAGATCCCACAAACAGCAATGTGATGACGACCAGATAATCTGGTTTAGTGATGTTGGTTGAAGGATAAATGTTGATCAGGACAACGGGGAGAACTCCCCTGCTCTTCGCAATAGTACTGTGGGATCTTTTACCACTCGAGAGGTTACAGAGAGGCTTCTAGTATGAGCCCGGCACAATTGGCAACCAACCTTTCACTTCACCTGCCTCCTTTCGTATCCTTGCTGCTCCATGTCCCTCTGGGCCTGCCTGTCCGTGGGGTGTTGACCGAGCTGGGACCCAGTGCTGTTCCATATCCTATTCTTGCTCTGCAGCAACACAAGGTCAGGGAACACTATTAGGAGGCAGGGTCTTCAGCAGAGAGCTGGTTTTTGTTTTCTCAATTGAGAAATCTGAGTTGAATCGGCAAGGCCCAGACTGCTGGACACTACCAAGGTAGAAAACAGTGGGAGAGGAGATGAGGTACGTCAACAAGTATGGATGACAAACTTGGTTTTAAAAGCCTGCAGAATGTAGGTAGAAGGGAAGACAGGAGATACTAGGACAGATGACCAAAAGCTTGGTCAAAGAGGTAGGTTTTAAAGGAGTATCTTAAAAGGAGGAGACGAGTTAAGAGAGGCGGAGAGATTTAGGGAAGGAATTCCAAAGCTTAGACTCTAGACAGCTGAAGGCACGGCCGCCAACGGTGGAGCGATTAAAATCGGGGATGGCAAGAGGCCAGAATTGGAGGAGCGCAGAGACCTCGGAGGGTTGTAGGGCTGGAGGAGGTTATAGAGATAGGGAGGGGTGAGGCCCTGGAGGGATTTGAAAACAAGGATGAGAATCTTAAAATTGAGGTGTTGCCGGACCGGGAGCCAATGTGGGTCCCATAGATGGTTTTGAAACTCTGTTGACTGACGCAGACTCGATGGGCTGAATGGCCTCCTTCTGTACTGTATATTCTATGAGGAGGTCCACACTTGAGGTCCTGGGAATGAATGAGTTAGAGTAGGTGTTGTACAGTAGTCTTGGTTTCAACACAGTTGGACATTTAACGGCATTACCATTGCTGAATCCTCCATCAACATCCTGGGGGTCACCATTGACCAGAAATTTAACTGGACCAGCCACATAAATACTGTGGCAACAAGAGCAGGTCAGAGGCTGGGTATTCTGCGGTGAGTGTCTCACCTCCTGACTCCCCAAAGCCTTTCCACCATCTACAAGGCACAAGTCAGGAGTGTGATGGAATACTCTCCACTTGCCTGGATGAGTGCAGCTCCAGCAACACTCAAGAAGCTCGACACCATCCGGCACAAAGCAGTCCGCTTGATTGGCACCCCATCCACCACCTTAAACATTCACTCCCTCCACCACCGGCGTACAGTGGCTGCAGTGTGTACCATCTACAAGATGCACTGCAGCAACTCACCAAGGCTTCTTCGGCAGCACCTCCCAAACCCGCGACTTTCACCGCCTAGGACAAGGGCAGCAGGTGCATGGGAACACCACCACCTCCAAGTTCCCCTCCAAGTCACACATCATCCTGACTTAGAAGTATATCGGCCGATCCTTCATCGTCGCTGGGTCAAAATCCTGGAACTCCCTCCCTAACAGCACTGTGGGAGCACCTTCACCACACGGACTGTAGCGGTTCAAGAAGGCGGCTCACCACCACCTTCTCAAGGGCAACTAGGGATGGGCAATAAATGCTGGCCTTACCAGCGACGCCCACATCCCATGAACGAATAAAAAAAAAGTTAGGAGTGTTAAGTGTGGTTGAAAGGAAAGACAAGTGTTTGAGATGAAATAAAAGACTCGGTATTTTAAAGGCCACTTTAGCAATCGAGTAGGTGTGCAATATTTAACATTAGATGCAAGATGTGACCGATCTGTTCTTTTTGCTTTAATACTTTTAGTTGTTGGACCTGGGATATAACGATTTGTCCTACGTGCCTCCGGATCTCCCCGAGTCCCTGGAGTACATTTACCTGCAGAATAACCGCATTTCAACAATCACCTCAGATTCCTTCATCTCCGTATCAAACATTAAAGTGATAGTCCTGAGGTAAGTGGCAGGTGCTAGCCCACAGCTTTGGATGGGGCACCTTTAGCGATCCAACGCTTACCATTCAGGGAAACCTCTGCAATAGCCCAGATGTTCTTGCGGTGATGCATGTCCACGGTGGAGATGGCAGCAGTCCGGCTTTCAACTGGTATAGATATAGACGGGTTGGTCAGGTGGGCAGAACAGTGACAAATGGAATTTAACCCTGAAAAGTGGGAGGTGATGCATTTTGGGAGGACTAACAAGGCAAGGGAATACACAATGAATGGTAGGACCCTAGGAAGGACAGAGGATCAGAGAGACCTTGGTGTGCATGTACATAGATCCCTGAAGGCAGCAGGACAGGTAGATAAGGTGGTTAAAAAGGCATATGGGATACTTGCCTTCATTAGCCGAGGCATAAAATATAAGAGCAGGGAGGTTATGATGGAGCTGTACAAAACGCTAGTTAGGCCACAGCTGGAATACTGTGTGCAGTTCTTATCACCACACTATAGGAAGGATGTGATTGCATTGGAGAGGGTGCAGAGGAGATTCACCAGGATGTTACCTGGGCTGGAGCGCTTCAGCTATGAAGAGAGACTGGGCAGGCTGGGGTTGTTTTCCTTGGAGCAGAGAAGGCTGAGGGAGGACCTGAGTGAGGTGTACAAAATTATGAGGGGCATAGATAGGGTAGATAGAAAGGAACTTTCCCCCTTAGTAGAGGGTTCAATAACCAGGGGGCATTGTTTCAAGGTAAGGGGCAGGAGGTTGAGTGGGGATTTGAGGAAACATTTTTTCACCCAGAGGGTGGTTGGAATCTGGAACTCACTGCCTGAAAGGGTGGTAGAGGCAGGAACCCTCACAACATTCAAGAAGCAGTTAGATGAACACTTGAAATGCCATAGCATACAAGGCTATGGACCAAGAGCTGGAAAATGGGATTAGAATAGACAGGGCTTGATGGCCAGCGTGGACATGATGGGCCGAAGGGCCTCTTTCTGTGTTGTATAACTCTATGACTCTATAATGGGAGCTCGCCTGTGACTCCTGCTTTCATCAGGAAAGAGAAAAGCCCAAAGTTAGTCAGGAAACTGGGCATTCAAAAGCCCTGGCTGGGAGCTTAGTGGGGGATTTAGGGCCTAGAAACTAGGCCGGCTAACACTCGTTTTGCCCCAAAATAGTGGGCAGGAAGCGGCGTACAGTTCCGCCTATAAGTGCGTCACCTGTCATATTGGGCAAGGACAAACAAGAGGCATTCTTTACCCACGCCCGAAGCCGGCGTTAGGCCCCTTATTTGCGTATGGAGAGAGCCGACCTCCTGCTTGAGGTGCCCACTCCAACATTCGTTTGCCCCGAGGCAGTCAGTGCCACCGCTCCTGATCACCACCCCACCCGGCCCCGAGATGCCCGACTCCCGATCTCTCAGCAGTACAATACAATACAATACAAATCGCTTTATTGGCATGATAAGGTACATCTTATGTTGCCAAAGCATCAAAATACATTTATGGTTGAACACATAAACGCGGTTCCATTCATACAGTGTATAAACAGGTATATCCCTGAGTTTATAAATATATTTTCGCCTTGTTTATATATACTCTTGTCTTAGTTTACTGTACCCTCCACTCTTTGCCGGGGGGGTGGGGGGTCTGTAGTGCCGCGCCAGTCTATGACAATGAGGTCCAAGGCTCAATATCAGAGGCTCCTGGGACCTCATCAATCTGCCACAGGTTATTTACCCCGCGCCCCCAAAAAGTGGGCTCCCCCAAATTTCCAGGCCTAGGAGTGGAGACCTACCCCCCCCCCCCGCACATTGCCATCACGGTCTTGGCGCTCTGGCACGACAACGTTTTCTACATCTGACCTCTCGTCTCTGCTCGGCTTATTCCACAGGTCAAACAGGCTGACCGCCGCCCGTGTAGGGGAGGAGTCCTTCAGGGGCCTGCAATACCTGCAGGTGCTGGATCTGACCAGCAATCCCGAGTACATCAGCGTCCTTCCGTACAGCACCACGCGGGCCGGCAACAGCACAGCGGAAACCCAAAGGACGACCCCAACCAACCAGCGGAGCCGAGAAACACAGAGACTGCCTACCACTGGCTAGAAAACCCAGTAACACAGCCACCGACCACCAAATAAAGAGCAGCTTAACGCAGAGATTATCTATAACTAACCAGTCAGATACAATCCATTGACTGAACAGCTGAAGGAATCACACTGCAGGGAACAGTCATAACCAATGAGGAACACCACAATCTACTTACTGGAGACTAGATCAGCATCTGTCTTTATATATTAATATATATGCTTTCCTCTAATGGTCAGATCCAGTAAAATGAAATCAAAGGATTCGAATGGCAAACTGTTCAACTATTAGTGTAAAATTAATTTAATCTCTTTAGGTAATTGATCTGTACACATACTATTCCTCCAGCAACACCCAGATAGACCATGTTGTTCGGCAGCTTCCTAATTGTACGGTTAAATACAGCGTAACCTCTCGAGGGAGGTGCCGTACTTATCCCTCCCACCTCAGTGCTGCTCGAGTTGCTGACTCTTGCTGGGGTGCACCATGGCTTCTACACAAGAGCACACTGCAGCGCCTTGGCAGGCAATTCAACTCGGAGGAACATCACACTGACTGGGGCGAGGCAAATTCCACGAGGGATTTACCTTTCAACCTGCCTCTTCGCTTTCAAACGTTCCTGTTCCTCCCCAGAGTCCAGGGCCACGGTTTCTAATCCCCATTTCTTCTCTTTCTCGGGTCTCTCGCTGGTATTGTTGAAACATGCACAGGGACATGTTCAAAGGGGTTGGTTCCAATTTCTAATGAAATTCAATAAGAGAAACCCATTTTGTGACCGTTTTTGCAACTGATTTGGCTGAATGTCATTATGTACATAAATATATTGAATCTAATATAAATAAACGCTTGCTACAAGTACAATATTAGCGGCTCTATCGTTTGTGATTTCAATTTCTATTGATAGCCATCCTCAAGTTCGTTGTGGTTCAACTTTCATTGACCAAAGACTTCCATTTCTAGAACCCCTTCTTCTTCTTAGGCATTCCCTCGGAACCGAGGATGACTTGCTTCCACATTAAAAATGAGTTCTCGGGTGACTGATGAGTCCAATGTGGGACAGGTGGGGCAGACGGTGGTTGAAGGGGTGGGTGGGGTGCTTGGGTTGACGTGCGCTCCTTGCGCTTGGCTTCCGCTTGCTCCCAGCGAAGAGACTCGAGGTGTTCGGCGCCGTCCCGGATGCTTCTCCTCCACTTTGTGTGGTCTTGGGCCAGGGATTCCCAGGTGTCGGTGGGGATGTTGCACTTTTTCCAAGGAGGCTTTGAAGCGTTTCCTCGGCCCACCTGGGGCTCTCTTGCCGTGTCGGAGCTCCGAGTAGAGCGCTTGTTTTGGGGGTCTCATATGGGGCATGCGGACAATGTGACTTGTCCATCGGAGCTGATCGAGCGTGGTCAAAGCTTCGATGCTGGGGATGTTGGCCTGAGTAAGAACACTGACGTTGGTGCGCCTATCCTGCCAATAGAACCCCTTATCGCATTGCTTACAGACACCCCAAAGCACTTCACATGCAATGAATTACTTTGGTGAGCAGCAGTGGTTGGTATTACATAGAGAAACTCAGGAGCCAATTTGTGCACTGCCAGCCCCCACAAACAACAATGAACACAACAATGAGTTGACCGACCAATCCAATATGTTGAGGGAGGAACGTTGGTCAGGCCAATGGGAGAACTTTTTTTATTCGTTTTTATGGGATGTGGGCGTCACTGGCAAGGCCAGCATTTATTGCCCATCCCTGATTGCCCTTGAGAAGGTGGTGGTGAGCCGCCTTCTTGAACCACTGCAGTCCGTGTGGCGAAGGTGCTCCCACAGTGCTGTGAGGGAGTTTTCTGCTCTTCAAATAGTCCCATGGGATAGTTAATGTCCACCTGAACCAGTGGAATAGGCAAGCAGGGGCCTTACTTTAACATATCAAAGGACAGCATCTCCTACAATGCAGCACTCCTTCATACTGCACTGGACTGTCGATCTAGATTGCCCTCCAGCTGGGCTTCTGATCTAGAGGTTTATCCGGAGCCATTCCTTAGATTGTATTCTGATATTCTTCAGCTATCTACCTATAGTCCGTGAGTCTTACGCAGGATCATTTCTCCCCCCTAAAGTCATGCTCTGCTGTTTCGATGTACCCCATCTCATGGAGAAATCAGCAAGGACTACACTTAATGTAGGTTATGGTGATGGGAGGGATTGTACGGTGTACGGTAAACACTGGGGGCAGACATGGACAACTTATCTACTATGCAACTGGAGTCACCTTGGGAGGTTCTGTCAAGATGCATCCACCTCCAAATTTCTCTCATTCTCGGTTTAATTTTATTCCTTTCAGTTGCCACTTCTCACAGTGAAGGTCTATTGGCCTGCTGTGACGTCCTTAAAATTATACCAGGGCTAAATTATGGGTTGCTTAGACTAGACTTGTATTCTCTCAAGTATAGAAGGTTATGGGGTGATCTAATTGAGGTGTTTAAGATGGTTAAAGGAGTTGATAGGGTAGATAGGGTTGTAGTTCATCCATACAGAGTCTCCTAATCACAACAGCCAGCTACTTCTTGCAGGATTCCAGGTTTTCTGGGCATTGCTGTTTACGTGGACCTTGCTTTGTGTGTGGATTCACTGCCGCAATTCCTACACAGTTTGACCCTGCGCTCTTTTTATTATAGTTATTATAATTTTTTTTAAATTCGTATATGGGATGTGGGCGTCGTTGACAAGGCCGGCATTTATTGCCCATCCCTAGTTGCCCTTGAGAAGGTGGTGGTGAGCCACCTTCTTGAACCGCTGCAGTCTGTGTGGTGTTAGGGAGGGAGTTCCAGGATTTTGACCCAGTGACGATGAAGGATCTGCGATATACTTCGAAGTCAGGATGGGGTGTGACTTGGAGGTGGTGGTGTTCCCATGCGCCTGCTGCCCTTGTCCTTCTAGGTGGAAGAGGTCGTGGGTTTGGGAGGTGCTGCCGAAGAAGCCTTGGCGAGTTGCTGCAGTGCATCTTGTAGATGGTACACACTGCAGCCATGGTGCACTGGTGGTGGAGGGAGTGAATGTTTAAGGTGGTGGATGGCGTGCCAATCAAGCGGGCTGCTTTGTCCCGGATGGTGTCGAGCTTCTTGAGTGTTGTTGGAGCTGCACTCATCCAGACAAGCGGAGAGTATTCCATCCAATTGTTCAGCTCATAACACAACGATGACCACATGCCATAGTTGGGAGTACTGTGTGCAGTCATAGGAACAGGAGTAGGCCATTCAGCCCCTTGAGCCAGTTTTGTCCTAACAATATATGATTTTATTTGAAGTAATGGGCCAGAAATTCCAGAACGGGGCTTGCAGCGCGTGCAAGCCCCGTATTTGCACTTACCCCGCGCTCCTGCCAATCAGCTCCAGGGACGCCTGCACTTCCAGAAACTGAAACAAGAATCCCGGGCAGCGTATGACGTCACGCCGCCCAGGAGTGCAGCCAGCGCGGACCCAGGAGCGTGCAGTGTAAGTGAGACACGCCCCTTGAGGTCTCAGTTTCACTGGACACGCCCCCAATGTTTCTGTCAAGCTACTTTGCTTTTTTACATGCAAAGCAGCAGTTTAAATAGGTTTTTGGAAGTTTTTTCAAGATTTTGGTAACTTTTATAAAATTTTTAAAATGTTTACATTATTTTGAGTAATCTGAAGTAGTTTTAAAGAGAATTAAAGCAATTTAAAGACTTTTAAAAGCCCTAAAAGAATTTTTTAAATTCCATTTATTTATTTAGCAATGTCGTCGTCATACGTGTCTTCACACTGTTCCCTTTGGGGAACTGTATGAAGTGGTGGAAGGATTTATGGCCGTGATTAACGCTCATTCCGTGACCGTAACCATCTTTGAACCAGCCATTAGGGCGGTTAGTCCTATGGCGGGAGGGTTTTACGGGCTCCCACAAGCTATACAAGGAGGGGGGGCCACCCACACCCACAGACGCAAATATCCCACTGGATGTCAACCCAGAATTTAGAGCCGGAGCTCCGACTCCACTTGCCGGGACTGTCTGGAGCGGGGTTCGAAACCCTACCCAGATCTGGCCCAGCGGCGGGGATCCTACCGCTATGACAAACGCCCAATCCGATTAGCAACGTGAAATGGCAGCATAGGGCTCCAGTCACGGGGAGGGAAAAGGCGCAGGAAACGTATGGGTGTCACCTTTTGTGCGGAGTGGGCCTTTTGCGTAGCAGTAAGCATCCCCTCCGCTGGGCCAGAAGGAGTAGGGTTTTGAACCCCACTCCAGACAGTCCCGGCAAGTGGAGTCGGAGCTCCAACTTTAAATTCTGGGTGGACAGCCAGCGGGATACTTGCGTCCGTGGGTGTTGGTGGCCCCCCCCTCCCTCAGATGGGTTGTGGGAGCCCGTAAAACCCTCCCGCCATAGGACTAACCACCCTAATGGCTGGTTCAAAGATGGTTACGGTCACGGAATGAGCGTTAATCACGGCCATAAATCCTTCCACCACTTCATACAGTTCCCCAAAGGGAACGGTGTGAGGATACGTCCGATGATGACCTCTTGCGCAATGCACCTCCTTGGACCCTCAGTCGCAGATGCGAGGGGGCAAGTTGTGCAAGTGTTAAATTTTTTATTTTATTGACATGTAAAATGTTGGCCCAATAATTCCCTTCCAAATGCGCTAGTACGGTCGGGGTACTTACGCATCTGGCCGGATGAAATGCCGGTTTTCAGCATGCACAGTGCATGTGGGGAAAACCGGCATTTCCTGTCCTCTGAACGAAGGGGTTCAGGGGCAGAACGCGTGCGACTGCACATGCAGCGCGTGCGCAGTATAATTCGCCGCTTTCATTAATGCTTTCAGTGAGGTCCAGTCATTACAACTTACACATGAAAAAAGCATGGGTACAGTTGCTACAGAGGAAGATATTTCTTATCGTGGAGCTTCTGAAAGTATGTATGTCTGTATATATTCCTTTGCGTGTTATGTATATATTCCTTTACTTATGTGTATGAATGTATTATTTAATTATGACTTTCAGAGAAAGTAACTTATTGGAAAATCATAATTAAAAACATACATTCATAGTAAAGGAATATAAAACATACATACATATACGTAAAGGAATATATGTGGACATACATACATAACTCATTCTCACATTCCATTCACACAGCCACAATTGCTCCTTCTACCTACCGTTCTGAAAACCCTTTAAAAAAAAAAAAAATTTAACTTTAAAACTTACTTAAAATTTCTTAAAATAACTTCCCTCCCTTTCCCAAACAAAAATATTGCATTTCAAAAGCTCCACGATAAAATATATCTTCCTCCGCAGCCAATGAACCACTTTACACTTGCTTTTTTTCAGTGTAAGTTCTGAGGACTTACCCTCACGGATTTCATGAACGAAATCCACGAAGTTCACTGCGCAAGCGCTGCCTGTGCAGTCGCACGCGCTCGAGGTCTGGAAATGCCGGCGTTCCCCGCATGCGCTGTTCCTGCTGAACGCCGGCATTTCCAACGGCCAGAAGCGTGAGTACCCCGAGCGCACTCACGCTTCTGGCCTGGAATTTCTGGCCCATTGTTCTTAATTTGCTTTTTCCATGCGGTTTACTAATTTATATACATCTTGTGAAGTCCCCTCCTGTTGAGGTTAAAAGACCCAAGTTTTTCTAATCTTTGCTCAAGAAAAAGTTAAGGACAAGAGGATGTTCTATGAGTACCAAGTTCGCCCCTCCAGTACCTGAATTCATCCACCTTGGCTCTTAACTGTGTAGCTGAGGCAGAAGGGCTTGGTTATACCACCTCCTGACGAGCTTTCTGGGAATTAAGGGAAAGACCGACTTGCATTTCTATAGAGCCTTTCACAACCACCGGACGTCTCAAAGCGCTTTACAGCCAAATGAAGCACTTTTTTTGAAGTGGAGTCACTGTTGTAACGTGGGAAATGGGGATCGGGCGGGAAGGTGGAGTCGAGGTCGAAGATCAGCCGCGATCTTATTGAATGGAGGAGCAGGCTCGAGGGGCCATATGGCCGACTCCGGCTTCCAATTCTCATGCTCTTACATTCTTTCTCGAACTTGCATTTCGATAGCGCCTTTCACGACCTCAGGACGTCCGAAAGCGCTTTGCAGCCAATGAAGTCGTGTTGCCCCTAAGATCATTTGCAATGATCGCGAGGTCCCGCGCGGGCCGCTCGACAGCGCCTGCCGCTGGAAGAGATAACGCGCAAATTTAAAGGGGCCGCGCGGGGGGAAAAAAAATTAGAGGGAACATCGCAATGAAGTAAATATTTTTTTTGGAAGTGTAGTCACTGCTGTAACGTAGGAAACGTGGTAGCCAATTTGCACACAGCAAGGTCCGACAAACAGGGCCGACACCCTTCTTTCATCCTTGAATTTTACATAGCAAAGAGAAAACAGAAGGGGGGGAATACTTACCAAATAACCCCTCACAATAATGCAGCTGGTGTTAATGCAGTGAAAACTATTGCTAGGAAAGTAAAAGAAACACAACTGCTGGTTAGCAGTTCTTCCTGTATCCTTTATTATGAACAATATAATCTCCACTTTATACATTACATTCCAATCTGTAAGACATTCAGTACAGAGTTTGCAGGCACCTCATTAAATTCAAAACACCCTCCCCCCCCACCCCATCACCAAAGTCACCGTCAAGAGATGGAAATAACAAGCATCGTTCAGCAATCTGTGCAAAACGCAGGTCAAGTGCACAACATCCAGGGGAATCGCAGCCCCTGTAACCTCACCTCAGGCCCCCAGGATCGGTCCTGACACACTGCTGCACGAGACTGGAATAGCTGCTCCATTCCCAAGTTTAGAGTGTTTAGGGTGGTCTCCATTTCAGAGACAGGGAGTTAGTGTGGGCTCTTCCATAAACACGGACAGGGATGAAGAGCCAGGGGCAATTTTTTTATTCTGCCGGTTACTCAATGGGTCTGAAAGAATTAAAGCGTACGCACAAACCTTTGGGCCCTCCTCAGCTGGATCTAGGTGTGTTTTTGTGCAGTGACGTAGGCACTCACCGCCCTTCTGGTAACTATCGAAGGTGGCGGGTAAGGCAAGTGAAAGCTGTCGATCACAACTGAAGTCTGAACTGGAAAGCAGAGGTGGGCAAGTCACCCCACGCCCTTTACCGAATGCTGGGAGAGGCCACCACTGGACATCTCATTGCTCCTGCCCCTACAACGCAAAGCCTTTACCAATACCTTAGACCTGACCCGCGGAAGGCGGGGGGGGGGGGGGGGGGGGAAAAGACATCCACCACCCAGTAGGGCAAGGCAGCACTTGGAATGCCACCTGGGGGACAGTCAGTGTGCGGTCACACCACATGCACTGCGGTGAGGGTTACAGGGGGTCAAGTAGATCCCCAGCTAGGCTGCATCTACTGTCTGAATGGCTGGTGCATTCTAATATTGGCAGACCTTGCTTTGAAGTGATTCCAGTTAGGGTAGGAGCTCCCCACGAAGAGGAGGGAGGAATCATCCTGAGCTGCTGCTCTCGAACAGAACCTGGGGAACTGCCTCACCCAGGGGCAGATCAACTACAACACCACCCCCCCTCCATTCAGTTGGACAATGCCAACCAGCGCAGGGGAGAAAACCAAAATACATTCACAATTAAAAAAAAAGTTAAGGCACTACATCGTTATTGCCTGAACAGGAGCAGATTAAGACTCGGAGAGGTTTCGTTCTGACCTCATTCCCTCCTAGTCATCAGATTATTATCCCCTCTATAAACTAAATGATCTCCCACCGTCTGCTCAGTAAACAGTTAGTACAGCACTTTCCCCTTCTAGGGAAATGCTAACTGTTACCTCGAATACAAGATAAGTGTTTGAAATTTCCTCCTGAATACATTAGTGTTTAACAAGCCCGGTGACCCAGGCCCCGCCTCCCACTGACTCAGACCCTGCCTCCTCCAATCCCCTTCACCGTCTCTTCCCCACCTAATACCATTGCTAGGAGTGTCACATTTTCTAGGTGTGTGCTGGTTACTGAATGACGACATCAGCTCCTGCCCGTCAAAATTATTGCAAGCAAATACAGAAAACGTGAAATCTGAAAATGCTGCCAACACACGACAGGTTGGTCAGCATGTGGAGGGGAGGGTGGGTCACCGTTTGACGTGGGACCCAGCCTCGGCTCTGAACAGACGTGAAGTTTACGGTCCCCTTTGGACGCTGATGACCTGCTGCTCTTTTTGCTGTACCCAGACCTGGATCCTCACTGCACCGAAAATGCTGGAAATACACGGCAGGCGCACAAAGTGCCTGGAAAATGAGAAACCGGAGGTCAACGGTTCAGGTGCCGACCTTTCAGCAGTGCTGGCTTGAAGAGTCAACCCCAGAAACATTAACCCTCCCGTTTCTCTTACAGATGCTTTATAAAACACTGCTTGGGCCTCAGCTGGAGGATGGAGTCCAGTTCTGGGCACCGCACTTTAGCAAGGATGTCAAGGTCTTGCAGAGGGTGCAGAGGAGATTTACTAGAATGGTAGCACAATTCACACTTCATCTAGAGCCATCCTTTGTTTCTTAACCTGTCCCATTACCATCTCCTCTCGCCTTGAATATCTCTTAATGTCTCTTCATCTCTCCTGCCTTCCAGCCTATCACAGACCTTCCCTTTTGTTCTTTCACCCCCTCCCCCATTTCCCAGCCCCTACACTTGCTTAAAAATCTGTTCCGTTTCCTGTTTTTTTCCAGTTCTGATGAAAGGTCATCGACCTGAAATGTTAACTCTGTTTCTCTCTTCGCAGATGCTGCCTGACCGGCTCTCCAGCATTTTCTGTTTTTATTTCAGATTTCCAGCATCTGCAGTATTTTCTTTGTTTTTTCACTAGAATGGTGCCGGGGATGAAGGACTCCAGTTACACAGAGAGACTGGAGAAGCTGGGATTGTTCTCTTTAGAGCAGAGAAGGCTAAAGGGGAGATTTGATAGAGTATTCAAAGTCATGAAGGGTTTTGATAGGGTAAATAAGGAGAAAATATTTCCAGTGGTAGGAGGGTCAGTAACCAGAGGACACAGATTTAAGACAATCGGTAAAAAAAAAGGCAAGGGAGGAGATGAGGAGAATATTTTAAAAAACTCAGCGAGTCGTTATGATCTACAATGCACTGCCTGAAAGGGTGATGAAAGCAGATAGTAACTTGCAAAAGGGAATTGGATAAATACTTGAAGGTGAAACATTTGCAGGGCTAGGGGGAAAGAGCAGGGGGAGTGGGACTAATTGGAGAGCTCTTTCAAAGAGCTGGCACAGGGACAATGGGCCAAATGGCCTCCTTCTGTGCTGTACTATTCTACGTTTTGATGCCGACAGACTCGTTGTGCATGTCCAGTATTTTCTTTTGATTTCAGATTTGCAGCATTCATCAAATATCACCCCCCCGAATCTCTTTTTCTCAGTTTGACAAAAATTGTACAACTCCTGCAAATGTTGGTCCTGGCGGGCGAGAAGGGGACTGCAAGAGCCACTCCTCTTGTTTGCGTTGCGAGGTCTGCCAGCACTTGGCGCTAACCAGCTGTTCGCAGCTCTGTGCTAGAGGTACAAGAGACCAGAGACAGCAGGAAATGCAAAGACACGCTCTTCATTCAGAACAGACCACCTTTCAAGAACCGGACCACGAAAGGTTGTTCGATTTCCACCCCCCCCCGCCAAAGTGTGCCCATCAATCTGGGCCAAGTGGGCACAGATCTGTAAAGTCTGTGGGTTGTATAACAAAGTAATACACAGACTACAAGAGTAACTTAAACAGGACTTTACTATTCGAAGGTCAGGGCGAATCTGCCCAATAAATTCTGCCACAGCACTTATATACCGGTGTGGTCACTGTCGGTATTACAGTATACAGCAGCCAGGATAAAGTAGTGCCACACCTAAAATAGTTCTCTTAAAGGTGGACGGTTACATACACTACAATCCTCCCTTTTTAGCTTACAACATACTTATTCCCCATTAAACATAACCTCCTAACATATATCCAACTTTATGTTAAAACAGTTCACAGATGTAATCTCTGCGGAAACAGTTCACAGATTCAGTCTCTGCGGGAAACAGTTCACAGATTCAATCTCGGTGGATGCGCCTTCCGTGCTTCTTGACTCGGTCCTGACAACGCCTCAGTGGTGCAGCAGTTCCCCGTGGTGTAGTCGGTTCACGTTGCTGGAGTGACTCATCCAATAGTCCTTCACTGGACTTAACAGCTTGAACTTCCGTCCTTCTGAACCAGCATTGTTGGCTTGTAAAACTTGAGTACCTTGGGAAGTTTTCTACTTCCAAACTGATTTGGCTCCGTTCGCCGGGACCCCGTGCGTGATCTAATAGTGATGATGATGGTCCAGGTGATCATCATTTTCTGCTTCGTCTTTTCCTTTTCTGCTTCTTGGAGACTCTCGGGGCTCCATTGTCAGCTGCCAGCTGCCTGCACAGTTCCTCCCGTAGTAGCGCCACCATCTCCCGATGTTCCTTAGACTTTTTGTGATTCATCAAGGTTTCTGCACTTTGGGAGTTTTCATCACAAGCTGGGCAGAACAGGTCCTCGTAATATTCGGTGTCGCTCAACAGGTCATGGTAATATTCGGTGTCGTCCTGAGCTAAGCCAGCGGGAGGGTCTTCTATTTCCTCCTTGCCCAGCTGAACGTTAGCCGACTTTTGTTCTAAATCCCGACATCTGTCCTGAAGAGACTTCATCATGCGTTCAGCTTCATCCCGCTTTTTCTGGGCTTCCTGCAAGTCTTTTACTAATGACCTCATTTGTGATTTCAATACTTCAACTTCATTCGGAGATTGATTGATCGGACCATTCAATCCCTCTACTGAAGTAGCTGTTTCAGCATTCTGTTGTTCTGCATTGACGTGAGGCAGCGTACTTTCAGCATCCAAGAGCGGCTCTGCTGCAGTCTTCTCAGTCTGTGTTGCCACCTCAGCTATTTCAATAACCTTTGAGAGTTCCGAACCCCTTTTCTTTGAAGATTGAGGCTCGTGTTCAAGTTTTTCCCATTTCAGGGTCTTGTCCCTCAGCATATGAAGAAGTTGGCTGACTGTTAACTCTTCTGCCATCATCCGTTTCCCATTAGCTGCAGGGCTGTTTATAAACTTGCCCTGGGGCTCCTTTGCTGTTTCTACTTTGCCATCATCCGCAGCCTCCACCATTCGAATTTCCACAAATGAATCGTCCGGTGATGCTGCACCCAACTTCAGTAGGAGCTCGGAAGTCATGTCGACCAAATCAGCCTTTTCTGCCTGCAACCTGCTAACAAGCGCCTTCAGTTGCTGCACATCTTGTTCCACCAGATTAGAGCACGCACCTTCAGAAACCGAATCAGCTTTGATTCGTTTGGCCTCCCCTCGCAGACGGTTTGTGTGCTCCTGCTCCCTTTTCTCCCTCAGCTGCTTCTGTTGTCTTTCCAGATTCTCCCATTCGGTGTCATAGAACTTTTTCATTGCTTTCATCTCTTGTTCGAGACGGCAACTCAATTGCTCTAATTGCTGTCGTAATTTGAAATAAGTTTGAGTTCGAGCTCGGTGTTCCTCAGTAATGTATATGTCTGTAAACTGAACAGACTCAGAATTCTCTGTCAAACTATGTTGTTGTTGTTCAGTGGAGTTCTGTTCTGAAACTTTGTTCTCCTCTGGAGCATAAGCCTTTATGCACGCCTTCGTTTTTCCAACCTTAGTCAGCAAGTCCATTTTAGCCTTGTCTTTCATACTTGGGCTGGACTTATCGTCATCCGTTTCAGAGTCTGAGCTGATTGTCCGCACCGAGTCCTCACTCGTTATTGCTTTTAGGTAGTGCCATTCCATGTCTATTTTCTTGATCCACTCCCGTCCTAGAAGTGGTGGTCCTCCCTCAGGTAGTACATATAAGTCCATTCCTGGGTGTTCTTTGCCCCTGTCTCTCACCTTGACTCTTATCTTTCCCATGGGGTATACTTTATGCCCCATGTATGTCTGCAATACGAACTTGGTATCTCTCAAGGGTATATGTGAGAATAGCCGGTTGTAATCCCTTCGATTTATGACTGATAGGGCTGATCCAGTGTCCAACTCCATTTTTACTTGGACTCCGGCTATTTTTAGCATGACCCAGATAGTTTGTAGGTCAGCTTCCTTACTCACATTGTGAATTCTCAGACTACCCAGTTCCTGGCCGTTTGGGTCTGAATCCGAATTCGGTTCATCTGAACTCTTCTCAGCCACCTTGTGTACTTTGTTGTACTTTTCCTGTGATGGTTTTCTTTGGTTGTTGGTCTTCTTCCCTGACCGGCATACTTTAGCTATGTGACCCAGTTTGCCACATTTTCTACATTCCTGGTTTTTAAACCAGCATTGGTTCTGATCGTGTGTTGTCTTCCCACAACGATAACATTTCGTTGTACCCGAAGTAATTTGATCCACACTGAGTACCGCTGCCTTTAGCTGCATTTCCGCAGTTCCTTTCGCTGCGGCTTCGTGTGATGCTGCAATAAGAACAGCTCTCTCAAGTGTAAGGTCGTTCTCTTCGAGCAGTCGCTTTTGCGTTCCTTCCTTCGACAACCCGCACACGAACTTGTCTCGCAATGCCTCTGTCAGATTTCCTCCAAACTGGCAGTATTTCGCTAATCTACGCAGTTCGACCAAGTATTCCGCGTTGCTTTCCTCTTTCCGTTGCGTTCTCGCATAAAATTTGAATCGTTCCGCCAACATCAGCGGTGTGGCGTTCAAGTGATCCTTCAGAACAGCAACAATATTATCGAAAGTCTGATCCGCCGGTTTAGCTGGTGATAGAAGATGCTTCAATAACCCGTATGTCTTCGCGCCCATCGAGTTTAGCAAGGTTATAGCTTTATCATCATCTTCTATTTTATTGGCCTCACAATATATCTCGATACGTTCTACGTACGTGGCCCAATCTTCCACCTCGGCATCGAAGTTGTTGATGTTACCATGCTTAGGCATCTTCACTATCTCTCACTATCTTTCTGCGAAACAACAGGATTTCTCTAACTTTTTCTTTTTTTTTTCCAAAAATGGCGGTTTCCCGCGCTGGTCTTCTTCCCCGCCTACTGGCAAAATGGCGGTTTCCCGCGCTTGTCTTCTTCCCCCCTACTGGCAAAATGGCAGTTTCCCGCTCCTGACTTCTTCCTCTGGTGGGAGGGGTAAGCTTTGCCCTCGGGCGACAACCGCTGGTTTACGGGGTTTGTAGCCTGTGCGCCGGCTTCAGTTTATTCTGAAGCGCGCGCTAGAAAAGCTGATCGCGTTCCTTGTTCCCCCCCCCCTTCTTTTCGGCAGGGGCAACCGGCGCTGGGGACAACCAGTTGGCGTCGGACAGATCCAGCTCCTGGTCCTTCACGGCAGCTGCTGCAAGCCGCTGGCTGGAACCTCGCTCGGTCTCTCTCGCTCGCTCTCTCTCGGGCTCTGTCTCTCCCGCTCGCGCGGCTCTCCCTCAGCGACTTTAAACGCCTCTCCCAGACCTCCCGCAGTCCGGTCCTTTCCTCCCCGGCTGCGGCTGATTCTTCGCGGGTTATTTAGTTATTTATTTATTTATTGCCTCCGCGCCTTATGATCCCGGTCGCAGCGCCTCGCGGCCTCGGTAGGTGCCTGGCCTTTTTCGCGCCGTCGCGGTCTAGTCGTCTCACGACACTCCCCAGCCCGCTTGTACCGTGGCTTCTGCTCCACGCTGCCCCTGTCTCAGCGCCTCTGGGCCCGACTTCTGTCCGGCTCCTTTCCCCCTCGACCGTGGTCGAGTGCACCGCCCTTATCCTCCGTTTATTTGTTTCTATTTTCCCTTTACTCACAGTCACCGTGGCCGACTTGCTTCTCGTGTTGATCGGCTCACTCACCACCGTGGCAGAAGGGACAATCCGTGCCTGTTGCTGATGGAAGACTTCGTGTTTGAATCTTCCTCCTTTCTTGGTCTGCAGACTCGAGTTTTCTCTCAGCAAAACGACGAGGGCTGGTGCCTCTTTTCGACGCTCGTTTACTTCTTCAGAAGCATCGTTGCCGCAGGGCAAGATCGAACCCGTCGCCACTGCAAAGTCCGTGGGCCGTATAGCGAAGTAATACACAGACTACAAGAGTAACTTAAACAGGACTTTACTATTCGAAGGTCAGGGCGAATCTGTCCAATAAATTCTGCCACAGCACTTATATACCAGTGTGGTCACCGTCGGTATTACAGTATACAGCAGCCAGGATAAAGTAGTGCCACACCTAAAATAGTTCTCTTAAAGGTGGACGGTTACATACAATAGTTCTCTTAAAGGTAGAACAGTTACATACACTACAAGATCCACCACAGCATTCTTGTATTTAAGCTTTTTCCCCCGAGATGACAAAAATCACCACTCCCTGCAACACCGCAGTAAACCAGAAGCCCAACCACGCGAATGTGGTTTGACCCCATCTCCAACATCTGGACTGTGCTTCCTTCACAGACCCCTCGGCAGTTCAACCACAATATACACGTGTGTTTGTATAATACAAATCTGCGTGTGCGTATATACGTACATATCTTCATACATGTACACGTTCATATACGTGCTGCATTGAGGCACTCTCCCCTACTGGAATCACTGCTATGTCTGTCAGTATACACAGCAATGCCAAATTAATGCTTTTTAAATAAATATATTATTAATACTCTGGTGCAATTTAGTGTGCTATCTTTTAGGGGTCTGTCTGTCTGTCTGTTATACACTCAAAAGTTATAGAGCGTACCTACACATATGTTATATCAAAAGAAAGCTGATGATCAGCGGAGTGTCATAGGCATATTTACTTTTTGGTCAGACAAAAATTGTTCGGACAGAATACAAAAAACGTTCAAAAATCCGCTCATTAGCGGTTGACCAATCCTACCGCTCATTAGCGTTGAGTGACGTGATGGTTGGCCAATCCTACAGTTCAGTGACCTGGTGGTTGACCAATCGGTGCGTCACGGGGGGCGTTTCATTCCGTGTGTGGGCGGGCCTAATCCTGCAGCCTCCCGAAATGTTGCCGCCATTTTTAAAATACCGACAGCGACAGCACCAGCTCAACAAACCCCCACATTGTGGCTCCGGCACAGTATCCCGCTCCCGGCCCACCGGAGCGGGAGGAGAGTTGGGCTCACTCGGGCCGGGCCGGCCCTGACAACCGCTCGGCCCGAGACACAGAGTGGGGGAGCGGCAGCGGCCGGCCGTCAACCGCACGGCCCTGTAAACTGCTGTTCCACAAAAAAGCCTAGGCAACGCCGGGCCCCCCCAGCTAGTATATTGTGACCATTTGTCATGGGGTTCTACAGATAGAATCATAGAATGGGAAAGTGGAGTTGAGGTCGATGATGGCAGGAATGGCGTATGAGGAGAGATTGGGTCGATTGGGCTTATACTCGCTGGAGTTTAGAAGAATGAGAGGGGATCTCACTGAAACTTATAAAATTCTAACAGGACTAGACAGACTAGATGCAGGAAGGATGTTCCTGATGGCGGTGGAGTCCAGTCTAAGGATAAGGGGTAAGCCATTTAGGACAGAGATGAGGAGGAATTTCTTCACCCAGAGAGTGGTGAACCTGTGGAATTCTCTACCACAGAAGGCGGTTGAGGCCAATTCATTAAATATATTCAAGAAGGAGTTGGATATATTTCTTAAGGCTAAAGGGATCAATGGATATGGGAGAAGGCAGGGACAGGGTACTGAATTTGGATGATCAGCCATGATCTTACTGAATGGCGGAGCAGGCTCGAGGGGCCACATGGCCGACTCCTGCTCTTACTTATGTTCTAGGTTACAGCACAGGAGACCACCATTCGGCCCGTCGAGTCCGTGCCGCTCTCTGCAAGAGCACTTCAGCCAGTCCCACTCACCCGCCCTTTCCTCGTAGCCCTGCAAATTTCTTTCCTTCAGGTACTTATCCAATTCCCTTTTGAAAGCCGCGATTGAATCAGCCTCCAGCACCCTCTCAGGCAGTGAATTCCAAATCCAGAAGCGGGGTTGGTCAATTGTGGCAGTGAGAACTTCACAAGTTTCCCAGCGCCCGCACTGTTTGCGAGGCTGATTCGTCATCCAAGGAGGAAATGAAGAGCTGGAAAGCACCGAGAATTCGGCTAAACTTTCATCTGATTTCAATCAGATTGCGTTGTGGCTGAGCTTCAGTCTGGGTTCCTGTCCCGCCTTCTCCTTTCGAGTTGTAATGAAGCCACTGTCTCTTTGTGGTCTTATTTGGCTCTCATGCATCTCGGCATTGGCCAAAGGACAGCAGGATTCCTGAATAATAGGGTAGGGGGGGGGGAAAAGGGATGTGTGACTGTGCACAGCCAGCTCCCTCTGGCACCTGCGGCCAGGTGTCTGTGTATGTGTGTCTGCGTGCGTGCATGTAGTGTGGCGGTCAGACTCGTCTAGGGTCCCTCCCAGGGTCGAAACCCCCCGTTGACACCCACTCGCTGGGCTTGTATGTGAATGATGGTCAGCTGTGTTAGGTACCAGAGGGCTGGCAGCACTGGTGGAACCTGACCTGCCCTGGCATGGGCCGGGGCTTCGGGAGGGGAGAAAAAGAAGAAAAAAATATCAAAATCACTTTACTCAGCAGCAGTTCGAAGATCAGAACACTGCTTACTGGGGCGCTGAAACTGTGCAGAGTGTATTAACGGGAACATTGGTGTCTAGTAATCCCACACTTGTACATCCCAAAGTTAGGGATTTCCAGAATTCCCTAACCTTCTGCCTGGAATTGTAAAACACCCCTCGCCCTCCCGGACTGAGAGCAAAATCCTGACGAGCCTCCCAGTCCCGTGCTCTTGAGAACATGATGCCATTCATTGGAACACAACTTTGATTTGCTAAAACCATCACATTCCATTACAATATAATCAGAAGCCTCCATAATTGGACAATGTTGCAAGTCATTGATGGTGGTCCGGTGACAATTTTAAAATGACAATTAGCCACAAACAAAAAAAAACACACAAGCACAGAGACTACAGTCACCCTCCAGCAATTACACAGAATGGGCCGTGTGCGACCAGTGTCAAGGCAGTGTCATCATACGGAAAATAAAAAGACTTGCATTTCTATAGCGCCTTTCACGACCACCAGACGTCTCAAAGCGCTTTACAGCCAATGAAGTACTTTTTGAAGTGTAGTCACTGTTGTAATGTGGGAAACGCGGCAGTCAATTTGCGCACAGCAAGCTCCCACAAACAGCAATGTGATAATGACCAGATAATCTGTTTCTGTCATGTTGATTGGGGGATAAATATTGGCCAGGACACCGGGGATAACTCCCCTGCTCTTCTTCGAAATAGTGCCATGGGATCTTTTACGTCCAGCTGAGAGAGCAGACGGGACCTCGGTTTTAACGTCTCATCTGAAAGATGGCACCTCCGCCGGTTGCAGCACTCCCTCAGCACCGCACTAGGAGTGTCAGCCTAGCTCAAGTCCCGGGAGTGGGACTTAAACCCACAAACCTTCTGACTCTGAGGCGAGAGAGAGTGCTGCCCAATGAGCCACAGCTGACACTGTAAAGGAGGGTAGAACTCCAACGCAAACCAGTGTGAGGGACTGCCCCCCTTCCTTAAAACTCTCGGCTTAGGACCAAAACTGGGAGCTGCACTGCCAAGTGGAGAGCTTTTCATTCTGGGGGCCGGTGATCCCAACATCGAGGGGGTCACTGGCTGCTACCAACACATACGGGAGCAGATTTAATTTAAAGCCGGAGTAGAGTCTCTATTCTTTGCCGCCATTTCCCCTTGTAAATATTTTTTATAGAAATACAGTATTAGCAAAATATATGCAGCTGCAGTACCATCAAGTGCCTGCTGGTGGCACCTCTTCCTGAGCTTGCAGGACCAGTGGCCCAATCCTGGTGGATCACTAACTCCCAACTAATACTAGTCCAGGATCAGTTTGACTTCCCCCCCCCCAGCACGTCAGAGTTACAAGTGCACTTAACTCCATCTAACAAACGAAGAGCCAGACAGGCAGGAGAGATTATTCGAAACCGTAACACATCAGAAGCTGGGCCAGAAATTCAAGGCTACTCATTTATGATCATTACGGGGGGAAAAAAAACCCCACAATTGGAATAGCAGAATTAGATCCCAACGCACTGGTTCCAATTCCCGGAATCCCATGCAATAAAATGGGATTTGACTCATTCGATCTCACACTGGGCAATCGGAGAGAGAGTGCCAGTGGGTATTGAAAACTAGAACAGACTGTGGGAGGTGGGCGAATAAATTTTTATACTGTGATCGTTTGAGCATCAAATGGTGACAAAATACCGTAATCAGAAATGATTTCATGCTATTCGACTGGGTGGCGGTCAGGCAACCTCCCACAGACATGTGGGGGAGGGAGGGGGAGGGGAGGACAAGTGTAATCTGGGCAACACAAGGAGAAAAAGCGACATCATTTGTTTCGATCTTACATTCCAGCCGCTGTTGACAGGCTGTCCGAGTGTCTCCCGCACAGTGCCCACGGAGTCTGTGGGAATCTGGCGGCGTCTGTGTGTTTCGATGTCTGACGAGTTCCAAGTCTGCACAGTCTCCGTCGTATTCCCCGGGTCTGGACGCCAGGGTTGAGGGGCACGGAGGTCCTGTCAGGAGTTCCAGGGGTCGCAGGGGGCTGGCTTCAAAGAGCAGCACAGATTAATTGGCCTTTCCCATCCAACAGCCCCGAAAGTATGAGGTTTCCTTGGACATGCATGGTGCGATTAAGAAGCCATGACTGTTTACTGTAGACTGTGAGGAGGGTGTGGCACCAATCCAAAGTGCAGTCTTTATCGTCTGAATCTCTGCAGCTACATGTGGGAGTGTGGGAGAAAGCGAGCGAGAGAGAGAGAGAGGCACACAGAGCGGGGAGAGAGACAAGGGGGGGGGGGGAAGGGAGAGAGAGAGAGAGAGAGAGAAAAAGAGAGAGAGAGAGAGAGAGAGAAAGAAGGGGTGGGGAGAGAGAGAGAGAGAGAGAGAGAGAGAGAGAGAGAGAAGGGGTGGGGGGGGAGAGAGAGAGAGAGAGAGAGAGAGAAGGGGTGGGAGAGAGAGAGAGAGAGAGAGAGAGAGAGAGAGAGGGGTGGGGGGGGGAGAGAGAGAAGGGGGGTGGGGAGAGGGAAGGTGGGGGAGGGAGAGAGAAGGGTGGGGGGGGAGAGAGAGAAAGGGGTGGGGGGGGAGAGAGAGAAGGGGTGGGGGGGGAGAGAGAGAAGGGGTGGGGGGGGGTGAGAGAGAGAAGGGGTGGGGGGGAGAGAGAGAAGGGGTGGGGGGGAGAGAGAGAAGGGGTGGGGGGGGAGAGCGAGAAGGGTGGGGGGGGAGAGAGAGAAGGGGTGGGGGGGGGAGAGAGAGAAGGGGTGGGTGGGGGTGGGGGAGAGAGAGAAGGGTGGGGGGGGGAGAGAGAGAAGGGGGGGGGGGAGAGAGAGAAGGGGTGGGGGGGAGAGAGAGAAGGGGTGGGGGGTGAGAGAGAGAAGGGGTGGGGGGGAGAGAGAGAAGGGGTGGGGGGGAGAGAGAGAAGGGGTGGGGGGGAGAGAGAGAAGGGGTGGGGGGAGAGAGAGAAGGGGTGGGGGGAGAGAGAGAAGGGGTGGGGGGGAGAGAGAGAAGGGGTGGGGGGGAGAGAGAGAAGGGGTGGGGGGAGAGAGAGAAGGGGTGGGGGGAGAGAGAGAAGGGGTGGGGGGGGAGAGAGAGAAGGGGTGGGGGGAGAGAGAGAATGGTGGGGGGGAGAGAGAGAAGGGGTGGGGGGAGAGAGAGAAGGGGTGGGGGGAGAGAAGGGGGAGAGAGAAGGGGTGGGGGGAGAGAGAGAAGGGGTGGGGGGGAGAGAGAGAGGGTGGGGGGAGAGAGAGAAGGGGTGGGGGGAGAGAGAGACGGGGTGGGGGGAGAGAGAGAAGGGGTGGGGGGGAGAGAGGAGGGGTGGGGGGGAGAGAGAGAAGGGGTGGGGGAGAGAGAGAAGGTGGTGGGGGGAGAGAGAGAAGGGGTGGGGGGAGAGAGAGAAGGGGTGGGGGGGAGAGAGAGAAGGGGTGGGGGGGGAGAGAGAGAAGGGGTGGGGGGGAGAGGAGAGAAGGGGTGGGGGGGAGAGAGAGAAGGGGTTGGGGGGAGAGGGGTGGGGGGGGGGGGGGAGAAGGGGTGGGGGGGAGAGAGAGAAGGGGTGGGGGGGGAGAGAGAGAAGGGTGGGGAGAGAAGGGGTGGGGGGAGAGAGAGAAGGGGTGGGGGGGGGGGAGAGAGAGAAGGGGTGGGGGGGAGAGAGAGAAGGGGTGGGGGGGAGAGAGAGAAGGGTGGGGGGGGAGAGAGAGAAGGGGTGGGGGGGGAGAGAGAGAAGGGGTGGGGGGGAGAGAGAGAAGGGGTGGGGGGAGAGGAGAGAAGGGGTGGGGGGAGAGAGAGAAG